>NW_026865790.1:0-128102 GCF_026571515.1 Ruditapes philippinarum | reverse complement strand
TAAATGTATTGTATGTATGGTATCAGTAATATTGGCATTTTCAAGGTTCAGTCTTGTGTTGTCCCAAGTCCATTCCTACGTTCGCAATAAATATCTCATAAAAAATCAAAATGCAAATTTCCTTATTTGAAATCAATTTTATTGCATTGGGAGGAATCCTCTATGGAGGCATTTTTTTATTTTTTGACATTTTAGGTGCATTAGTCCCTTTTAAAATTTCTAACTAGATATTGGAATTGAGGGACAATCGCTCACACTGAATAATATGAATGATTCTCCATGACAAGGAAACAAGGTTATTATTAATACAAATTGAAAGGCAGATATAAAACAAAATTCTTTAAACTGGATATCACAAAGTCATATTTGGGGATTCTGAAATAGTGCATGGTGGTAACAAGAGGTCATGATGGCCTGAAGTCACTCACCTGTATTACCCCCCCGGGGGTCAATGTAAACCCCAAGGCTTTTTTATTTTATCAAACATGTATAGACATCCATTAGAATATGTTTCATGCTAATATAAGCTCTAGCTCTTTAGTCTTTTTAAGAAGAAGATTTTAAAGTTTTTCACTTCACACATATAGGGAACAAGAGCTGTCACCAGTGGCAATGCTACCGAAAAGCATTATTTTGACTGACAAATCGTCTCTATGTTGTAGACATTTATGACAAGATATTCTTAAATCCTTCAAAGCATGACAAACTTACAGCCGGACACTATTATATGTACCTATTAATTCTAATTGTGATAAATTAAATTTGATACCTTCAAAATGATAGTGTGACCTTTGACCTTTGAGGTAGGGACGTGTTTTCTTGACGCTTCGAAACAATAAATTGATGTGGTAAACAATTGTGGGCCAACTTAATTTACAAATCCCTCAAATGTATTGCACAAAGTTACAGGTCTGAATCAGAATGGGGGACGCAACAGACGGACGGAACGGACGGTCAGACGGATGCGTCGATTTTAATATCGACTGGGGCATAAAACACTGAACGCCCGAGGAGGGTCCAATTTTTTACCAGGAGTTTTTATTTTAACAAATCTTGGTAGACATTCACTCAATTGTGTTGTTCATGCGCAAATACTACTGCAGCTCTTTGGTTTTTTAAAAACAGGGAGATAATTTTTTAATTATTTATTTACAACAAGAGAAATCAATGACTCCCCGCAAAAGACGGGGCCAATTTAAGCCCAAGGGCTTTTTTATTTGGAACGCATTAGAAGATGTTTCATGTTAAATATCTAAGCTGTAGCTGTAGCTCTGCTCGAGAAGAGAGATTTTAAAAGAAGATTGTATTAAGTAATTTACTTATACACATAGAGTTAAAAACAATTGGCACCACTGGGGCAGGCTACTTTGTAGACAACTACAGCTAGTGGAGTACTTAGGGAACTCTAGCTATTTGGGTTTTTAATAAGAAGAATTTTTAAGTTTTTGAACTAAAAATCAATATATGTAAGGATATAGATAGAGGGCTGGGCCCATATTTGAACCCAAGGGCTCTTATTTGAACAAATTTGGTAGATACCCATTAGAAGACACGATTTCATGCTAATATATTGCTCTAGCTCTTTGGTTTCTTTTAAAAGAAGATATTTCAAAGCTTTTACTATATGCCAAGACCCACTGGGCGCTGCCAATTTTGACCCGGCACCGCGCTTGTAATGTGAACAAACTTGGGCAGACACTCTCTAGAAGATTTGTTTTCAATTGCGAAATATTTTCTAAGCTCTAGCTCTTTGAGTTTTTAAAAAGGAAGGTATTTAAAGTTTTTTTTTTTCTTTTGTTGCCATGGCAACAGAGTTCTGCATGGAATTAAATTATATGGTTTGCCAAGAACCAAGTTCGTGCATGGACTTAAATTCTTGAACAAATTTTAGGTGACCACCCAAAGGTCGTCAGGACATTTCATAGTGAAGTTTGGGTAAAATTTGCCTTTAGTGGTGCTAATGAGAACGATGTCATGATTCAAAGGATGGCCGGGGACAGAATCGACAGGCAATAGAATTGTTTGCTTGACGACAACGCTGTCAGCTAAATAACTTGTTTGCTAAGGGCTTCGAGCACAATTCAGATATTAAGACAAGAAGTAGGGCAAAAAGGCCCTAGATCCCTCACTTTGACCCATGCGACGTCATCAAACAATTCGACCTAGACAAGCATTCTGACAAAGTTTTCATGACAGGTAAGTCAAAAATGTGACCACTAAGAGTGTTAACAAAGATTATTCATATTGCCAAGTGTGACTAGTTTTTGACCCGAGGTGCAGCCCAAAATTCGCACACTTGACCTAGAAATATCAAAAATAAACTTTCCAACGCACTATACAAAGGATACTTGGGATAAAATGTTGCCACCGAAGAGTGTTAACATAGATTTTTCTTTTTTATAGACTCCTGTGGGTAGCTCCTTGCATCCCAGATACCCCATATTCGAACTCGTACCGAAGCATTACCATAGACCAAGCATCTGACGCAAGTTTGATGAATGATTGAATCAAAATTACGCACTAGAGTGTTTAACATGTATTTTCTATTTTACTCTAGTTTTTCATGCCGAGATGACCATGTTCAATCATCTCCGCGGCTATTACCATGTGTATAAGCAACCTGAACAAAGTTTGATGAGATTGATGCAAAAAATGTGACCGCTAGAGTGTGTAATAAACAAGCGGTCCTACTAAACACTGCTTAAGGATGCTAAGGACGGCGAAGGGACTGCTAAAGGGACTGCTACGCGCACGCACAAAGAACTACTAGGGAGGCACAAAGGACCTTTAAAATACCTCTAGGGCATTACTATGGAATATATGGGGTAGTGAATGTTTAGTGAAAAAAACATTAGATTTTAAGAAAAAAATATTAATTTTGTGGTGAAATTTAATGAGTTGCCGACGGCTAAGACGACTGCTCAGGATCACAAAAGACGGCTAAGGGAGGCACAAAGGACTTATAATATACATCCCACCTATTGAGAACCAAAAAAATTGTTTTTTCGTTTTAAATATAATGGTAGTAAGTTAATAGACAAAAATGTATTATTGTAAAGAAAAGATATAATTTTTGTGATAGATTTAATGCTTTCGATGAGTTTGCGGACCGTAAGGACTGCTCAGATACACACAAAAGACTGCTAGGGTAGGCACATTTTTTTTTTAAGGACCGTTAAATACCTCTAGGAGCAATTCTTATAAGTACAAGGTAGTATGTTTGTGACAAAAAATGGTTATATTTTATTTTAAGAAAAAATAATAGATTCATTTTAGGTGGTAAATTTATGGTTTTCATAGGGATATACTGAGTTGCCAGACAGAGAGGAAGAGGAGATGCAAAAACAACTGTCTATGGAAGCAGCAAAGAGACTTAAAATCTCGCAGATTCTTTATAAAATATGGTAGTTAAGTTAATGGGACAAAAATGTATTATTGTAAGAAAAAATATAATTTTCGGTGATATAATTAAAAAAAATTTATGCTTTCGCATGAGTTGCATGACTAGACCGCTAAGGACTGGCTCAGGTGTGCAAAGGACTGCTAGGGATGAGCACAAAGACTCTTAAAATATTTTCCTAGGGAGGACAAAGGACTTAAAATACCTGTGAGGGCATTCTAAGTATACATAGGTAGTAGTATATAGATAGACAAAAAAATGTTATAATTTTTAAGGGGAAAATATAATTTGGTGGATAGAATTTATGCTCGAGAGTTGCTGGACCGATAAGGACTGCTCAGGTGCAAGCTAACAACCTGCTAGGGAGGCACAAAGCGACCCTTAAATCCCTCCTAGACATTCTTATAGATATATGGTGTAAGTTAATAGAACAAAAAATGTTTCATTGTAAAGAAAAATTACTCACACTATGTTTGTGATAGAATTTAATTGTCTTTTCGATGAGGTGCAGGTAACCACTAAGGACTGCTTAGGTGCGCAAAGGAACTGCTAAGGGAGGCACACAGACCTTAAAAAAGGTTTCCTAGGGAGGCAAAAATAGGCCTTAAAATAGCTGTGAGGGCATACATGATAATGACATGGTGACGTATGTTTAGTGACAAAAAAATGTATAATTTTAAGAAAAAAAATCTAATTTTGGGGTGATAGAATTTATGCTTTCGGGATGGTTGCTGGACCGCTAAGGACTGCTCAGAGTGCCACTAAACAACTGCTAGGGAGGCACAAGGCCTAAAATCCTCTAGAACATTCTTATATATATTGGTAGTTAAGTTAATAGACAATGTATTATTGTAAGAAAAAATATAATTTTTGGTGATAGCAATTCTTATGCTTTCGATGAGGTGGCAGGACCGCTAAGTGACTGCTCAGGTGCCGCAAAGGACTGGCTAAGGAGGCAACAAAGAACCTTAAAAAATTGTAACCTAGGGAAGGCACAAAGGGCCTTAAAATAGCCTGTGAGGGCATTTTTATAATACATGGTAGTATGTTTAGCTGACAAAAATGGTATAATTTTAAGAAAAATATAATTTTGGGTGACAATAGTTATTGCTTTCGAGAGTTGCCAGCAACGCGCTAAGGTGCTCAGGTGCCACTAACAACTGCTTAGGAGTGGCCGCGCGCACACAAGGACCATTAAAATCCTCCTAGAACATTCTTATTTTAGTGGTAGTAAGTTATAGACCCAAAATGTTATTAATTGGTAAAGAAAAAATTTATAATATTTGTGATAGGAATTATGCTTTTCGATGAGGTGGCAGGACACTAAGGACTGCTCAGAATAGTGCGCAAGGACTGCTAAGAAGAGGCACAAAAGTAACTTAAAAAATTTTCCTAGGGAGGCAAAAAAGGCCTTAAAATATCACTGTGAGGGCATAGCCTATAAATGTGTAATTATGATTATAGTGACAAAAAATTGTATAATTTTAAGAAAAAAATATAATTTTGGTGATAGAATTTATGCTTTCGACTGAGTTGCTGGGAACCGCTAAGCGGATGCTCAAGCGAGTGCACTGTAACGACTGCTAGGGGGACAAAGGACCTTAAAATCACATATAGACTCTTATAATATATGAGGTAGTCCAAGTTAATAGACAAAATGTGAATTAATTGGTAAGAAAAAATATAATTTGTTGTGATAGAATTTATGCTTTCTGGATTAGGTGCACGGACGCTAAGGGACTGCTCAGGATGTGCGCAAAGGACTGGCTAGGGAGCGCACAAAACATTTTAGTTTTCTAGGAGGCACAAAGGGTCTTAAAGATGCATGTAAGGGCTTCTTTATAATACAATGGTAGCTATCGTTTAGGTGACAAAAAATGTATACATTTTAAGAAAAAATATAATTTTTGTGAATAGAATTTTATGCTTTCGAATGAGGTGGCAGGAAACGCCTAAGGACTGCTCAGGATGCGCAAAGTGACTGCTAGGAAGGCAGCAAAAGACCTTAAAATATTTGCCTAGGGAGGCAGCGCTTAAAATACCTCCTAGGGGGCAATTTTTTTATAAATACAATGGTAAAGGGTACTGTTTAGTGACAAAAAAATGTATATGTTAAAGGAAAAAATATAATTTTAAATTGGATACCTTTAGATGTTTTCGAGGAGTTGCCATCACGCTAAGGGAACTGGCTCAGGTGCACTAATGCAACTGCTAGGGAGGAGGCACAAAGGACCTTAAATGCCCTCTAGATACGATTCTTATAATAATATGGTGAGTGAAGTTTAATAGAGCAATGTAGATTAGTGTGAGAAAAAATATCATTTTTTGTGATAGAATTAAAAAACAATTATGCTTTCGATAGTTTGCAAGACCAGCTAAGGACTGCTCAGAGGTGTGCAAAGGACTGCTAGGCGAGGCCACAAAGGCCTTAAAATACTGGGGTGCATTTTATAAATACATGGTAGTTATGTTTAGTGACAAAAATATGTATAATTTTAAGAACAAAATATAATTTTTGTGGGGATAGAAAATTTATGCTTTTCGATGAGGTGCAGGACACTAAGGGAACTGCTCAGGTGCGCAAGGACTGCTAGGCGAGGCAAAGACTTAAAAAATTTCCTAGGGAGGAAAAAAGGGCCTTAAATGACTGTGAGGGCATACCTCATACATACATGGTAGTTATTGTTTAGTGAAAAAATGTATAATTTTAAGAAAAAATATAATTTTGGTGATAGAATTTATGCTTTCGATGAGTTGCTGGACCGCTAAGGACTGCTCAGGTGCACTTTACAACTGCTAGGAGGCAAAAGGGACGCTTAAAATCCCTCCTAGAAACATTCTTATACATATTATGGTAGTTAAGTTTAATAGACAAAAATGTATTATTGTAAGAAAAATATAATTTTTGTGATAGAATTTATGCTTTTCGATGAGGTGGCAGGACCGGCTAAGGACTGCTCAGGTGCGGCAATGGATCTGCTAAGGATGTTTGCACAAAAGACTGCTTAAAAATTTCCTAGGGAGGCACAACGGGCCTTTAAATACCTGTGAGGGATTTTTTAATAATAGCATGGGTAGTATTGTTTAGTTGGACAAAAAAATGTATATTTTAAGAAAAATATAAATTTTGTGGATAGAAATTAAGAAATTTATGCTTTCGATGAGGTTGCAGGACCGCTAAGGACTGCTTCAGGTGCGCAAAGGACTGCTAGGGAGGCACAAAAGACGCTTAAATATTTCCTAGGGAGGTACAAAAGACTTAAAATACGCTCTAGGTGCATTTTATAAATACATGGCTAGTAATGTTTAGTGACAAAAAATTGTATTATGTTAAGGAAAAATATAATTTTAATGAAAATAAATATTTTGTTTTCGAGGAGTTGCCACACCGCTAAGGATGCTTCAGCGTGCACTAACAACTGCATAGGAAGAGGCACAAAGGACCTTTTTAAAATCCCTCAAGAACATTTCTTATAGATATATGGGTAGTAAGTTAATAGACAGAAAATGTATTATTGTAAGAAAAAATATATTTTTTGGATAGAATTAAAAAAAAATTATGCTTTGATGAGTTGCAGGACCGCTAAGGACTGCTCAGGTGTGCAAAGGAACTGCTAGGGAGGACAAAAGGCTTAAAATACCTGTGAGGGCATTTTTTATAATAGCATGTAGTATGTTTTAGTGACAAAAATGTATATTTTAAGACAAAATATAAATTTTTGTTGATAGAATATTAAGAATTCTAATGCCTTTCGATGAGGTGCGGCCACTAAGGAACTGCTAGGTGCGCAAAGGAACTGCTAGGGAGGCACAAAAGACCTTTAAAAAATTTCCTAGGGAGGGCAAAAGGCTTAAAATACCTGTGAGGGCATACCTATATACATTGGTCGTATGTTTATGACAAAAAATGTATAATTTTAAGGTTAAAAATGTAATTTTGGTGATAGAATTTAATGGGGCTTTCGATGAGTTGCTGGACGCTAAGGGACTGCTCAGGTGCACTAAAACTGCTAGGGAGGGCACAAAGGAGCTTAAATCCTTCTAGATACAATTCTTATAATATATGGTAGTAAGTTAATAGACAAAATGTATTATTGTAAGAAAAAATATAATTTTGTGATAGAATTTATGCTTTGATGAGGTGCAGGACCGCTAAGGACTGCTGCAGGTGCGCACAGGACTGCTAGGGAGGCAAAAGACCTAAAAAAATTTCCTAGGGAGGGCACAAGGGCCATTAAATTAACCTGTGAGGGCATTTTTATAATACATGGTAGTATGTTTAGTGAACAAAAAATGTATAATTTTAAGAAAAAATATAATTTTTGTGATAGAATTTATGCTTTCGGATGAGGTGCAGGACCGGCTAAGGACTGTCAGGTGCGCAAAGGACTTGGGCTAGGAGGCACAAAGACACTTTAAAATATTTCCTAGGGAGGCAAAAAGACCTTAAAATACCTCCATAGGGCATTTTTAATTAATACATGTAGTATGTTTTAGTGAAAAAATGTATTTATGTTTAAGCAAATAAATTTTAATGATAAAAATTTTATGTTTTCGAGAGTTGACACCGAGCTAAGGAATGCTCAGGTGCACTAACAATGCTAAGGGAGGCCAAAAGGGACCTTAAATCCGCTCTAGAACATTCTTATAATATATTGTAGTAAGTTAATAGACAAAAATGTATTATTGTAAGAAAAAATATCATTTTTTTGATAGAATTAAAAAAAAATTATGCTTTCGATGAGTTGCAGGACCGCTAAGGACTGCTCAGGTGTGCAAAGGACTGCTTGGGAGGCACAAAAGACATTTATATACCTCCTAGGGCATTCTTATAATATATGTTAGTATGTTTAGTGAGAAAAAATGTATAATTTTAAGAAAAAAATATAATTTTGGTAATAGACTTTATGTTTTTTCGATGAGTTGCCAGACAGCTAAGGACTGCTCAGGTGCGCAGGACTGCTAGGGAGGCACAAAAGACCTTAAATTCCTATGGGAGGCAAAAAGGCCTTAAAATACCTGTGGAAGGGCATACCTATAATCATGTAGTATGTTTAGTGACAAAAATGTATTATGGTTTAAGAAAAAATATAATTTTAAATGATAAAATTTAATGTTTTCGAGGAGTTTTGCGACACCGCTTAAGGACTGCTCAGGTTGGCACTAACAACTGCTAGGAGGACATATTAAAATGCCCTCCTAGAACATTCTTAAAATATATTGTGAGTAAGTTAAATCAGACAAAAATGTATTATTGTAAGAAAAATATCATTTTTTTGATAGAATTAAAAAAAATTAATGCTTTCGATGAGTTGGCAGGAACGGCGCTAAAGGACTGGCTCAGGTTGTGCAAAGGACTGCTTGGGAGGCACAAAAGACATTTATATACCTCCTAGGGCATTCTTATAATATATGTTAGTATGTTTAGTGAGAAAAAATGTATATTTTTAAGAAAAAAATATAATTTTGGTAATAGACTTTATGTTTTTTCGATGAGTTGCCAAGAGCAAGCTAAGGACTGCTCAGGTACCCAAACTACTAGCAGGCACAAAGGACCTTAAATAATTCTAGGGCATTTTTAATATAAAAATGTAGTAAGTTAATAGATAAAAAATGTATTATTGTTAAGAAAAAATATAATTTTCCGTGATAGAATTTATGTTTTTCGATGAAATATAAATTTGGTCAAAAGGACTGCTAGGGAGGCACAAAGGACATTTATATACCTCCTAGGCATTCTATAATATTTGGTAGTATGTTTAGTGAGAAAAATGTAATAATTTTTAAGAAAAAAATAAAAAATTTTTGGGATAGAATTTATGTTTCTTCTATGATAAGGGACTGCCTCAGGGTATTTTTAAATTACTTCCTAGGGCATTTTTTATATTATATTGTAGTAAGTTAATAGATAAAAAGATGTTATTATTTTAAGAAAAAATATAATTTTGGTGAATAGAATTTATGTCTTCGATGAGTTGCAGGACCGCTAAAGATGTTAGGGAGGCTTTACTCGGGGCACCCAAGGACCAACTAAGGAGCACAAGGACCTTAAAATACCTGCCTGATGCTTTCGAAAATTGAGTTGCCCGACCGCTAAGGACTGCTCAGATACACAAAAGACTGCTAGGGAGGCACAAAGGACCTTAAAATACCGCCTAGAACATTCTTATAATATATGGTAGTAAGTTAATGGACAAAAATGTATTATTCTAAGAAAAAATATAATTTTAGTGATAGAATTTATGCTTTCGATGAGTTGCCGCTATGGACCGCTAGGGAGGCACAAAGGGCGTTAAAGAACCTCCAAAGAAATTCTTGTAATATATGGTAGTATGTTTAATGACAAAAAATGTATTACTTTAAGAAAAAATAAAATTTTGGTGATAGAATTTATGTTTTCGATTAGTTGCTGGACCACTTAGGACTGCTAAGGTGCACAAAGAACTGCTAGGGAGGCACAAAAGACCTTAAACTAATAATAATTAGAGTGTAATAATTCTATTTAATTTTGTTTAGTGATCTTTCTTTTTTTTTTATGTATTTGGTGTTGATTATTATGTTTTGGATGAGTAACAGGACTGCATAGGATGTGAAAATTGACTAGGTCTTTAAGTAAATGCTCTTATGTTAAGTGGTAATCAAATGTATAAAGAATATCACTGTAGTGAATGAAATTATATTATGAAGAATTGAAAGACAGAACAATTTTAAGTTCAAAGGAAATCAGATGTAATAAATGATCAAATAAATAAATTTACCATGTTACTGGTGCTTATTGATAGTCTAACTATGAAAATGTTACAAAAATTGCCATTTTCTCCGGCAATTATGTAACAGTTGTCTCTAACATCCGTCCCTATCATCAGTCACGACAAAACCAACATAGTGCGTTTGTGACCAGCATGGATCCAGACCAGTCTGCGTATCCGCGCAGTCTGATCAGGATCCATGCTGTTCGCTATCAATTTCTCTACTTGTAATAGGGTTGGTAAGCGAACAGCATAGATCCTGATCAGACTGCGTGGATGCGCAGGCTGGTCTGCATCCATGCTGGTCGCAAACCCATTATGTTGGTTTTGTCATGACGCGGCTCATATATATTTTTTGTTTTTTGTGTTTTCAAAATAAGGTACTGAAGTGGACAGATGTAACAGAAATGAGCAAATGATTCTTTTTTAATTTTACAATAACACTAAACTTATCTTGTTCTTATGTTGTGTGATATGGAAGTAGTTAGCTTTGCAACTGTATATAGAAATATTTCACACTAAAATCAAAAAGAATAATCTTAACAAAATAATCTCATCAGGATATATATTCACAGAAAACTATTGAAATAGGATATATAGAATGTTGAAGTGACATTGTGGTTAAAATTAGTCAATTGTTAAAACATAGATTCTTTAAGATCATTCTTTTTACTTCATTAATAAACAAATCATCTATCCCAGCCCCTCATAAAACAGTTGGATACAGACCAATTTCAGCCCCTCATAAAACAGTGGGATATGGATCCTAACTATATATATACAGATGGGGCTGGCACATTATTGGAAGTTAACAAGCTGTATATTGGGAGCTGTGTATTGTATATTGGGATGTGTGATATATTACAAACCAGTGGGGGTGCCAATATAGGGTGATATACTTCAAAACAGTGGGAGGGACTTTCTGTTAGAGAATGCCTGTTATTAAGTAAGCTGCAGTAGATCAATTAAGTCTAATTAAGGATCTATTGAACATTATTTTTTTATTGGCCAAATATATAGTCAATGAAAAAAACAACCCAAAAAACAAATATATTTCACCACCCTGAATAAAGTATTTGTCTCCATATTCCAGCACATTGTCATATCACTTGACCAATTTAATTATTATAAGAAATAGAAGAAGATCATAAGAAAAATGATTTTAATATATGGATATGACCTCAGTAATGAAAAAGTGATAATAATCAAAATTTGTTTGTAAACAAAGTCCTAAAAAAATATTTTGAATCTGTAAATTTTAATGAATGATCAGCAGTCCATTTATACTGAAACATTAACATAGAGAACTATCAATACTGAGAAATAATGAACTTATAACACTGAATCATAATAACAGATATTAATACACTTGTTACTATATATAGTAACAAAATTGCCTATGATTTCAACTGATTATATGTGTCACGTGACCAATTATGAGTTTGCGGCCCGGGGCCGAGAACTAGTTATCAGCCCGCAGAACATGTGCACGTGCACAAACTGAAATCATGACGTCATATTTTACGTCATCAAACAGTCAACTGTAAAAGTGAAAGTAGGTTGTCAGCACGAATCGCTAGCTTAAGCGTATTTAGTGCAAACACATTTTTGTTACTAGAAATAATACGACAAATTCATTCCGACAAATGAAAATAAAACTTGCTTCTTTGACCACAAACAGTAAACATCTCTGTACAGAACAGTAGAAGAGTAGGTCTACAAGAATTTCAACAAAAGAACTTCTTGTTTTTTTTTTTTTTTTTTGTTTTTTTTTTTTTTGTTTTTTTTTTACTATTAGATCTACCAAGTGTATTAAAGACATTAATACACGTCAGAGTAGGGCCGGAAGGTGATAATCGGCCCTGAATGAATAATGGCCCTCGGGCTAAAGCCCTCGGGTCCATTATTCATTTTGCGGGCCGAGTATCACCTTCCGGCCCTCTCCTGCCGTGTATTAATCTCTTAATAATGTTACTGACATTTCACATAAATAAACATAAAATTTCATCAATTGGTAGTAATTAATTACAACAATTTAAAAGCAGATCTGTAATTTTTTAAATGAAAATTTTATTTGTTGGTATTTAGTAATTAGAAATTCAAGCTTATGAAAACTTATAATTTACTTCAGTCTGTATAATATCTATTAAAAGAAAAATCTGATTATATCACTATATATTATTTTGTAAATATATATAGAAAGTTACTGTCTGTATGATAATTTTCTTTAACCCAATGGAAATACATTATCTGAAAATAAAGAATCTTCCTTTCATTATCAATGTTCTTATTCAATTCAGAACAGTTCATTCAAATGTCTATGCAACTTTTCATTTTGAAATATAAAAAGAAAGAAACTCCTTGATCAAGGAGCTAAATTCTATATATTTTTCCTGAAATTTGTTCTATTTGTTTACATTAATTGTACATTATGTACTATTTAAAGCATATAAAGCTATTATCATTATATTAAAACAAAAACCCCAGGAACTATGAGATTTGAACATCTAGTGTAACATTCCCCCCAAAAATGTAACAAACGCTGCCCTGCGGCATGTAATATCTGGGTTTTCTAACAAAAAATAATTAGAAAATCATAGAACTTTTGATGTTTTTTTTTTAGGAAATGTGTTTGCATATTTGATTTAAGAATGATTTGGTGTATGTATCTTGTTTTTTTCTTTTCTTCCTATGTTGAAAATTCTGGTTGCTATGGCAACAAATAGCCTGAAATTCAAGATTTCTGATTTAAATTTTTCAGCTTTTTCACTATAAGTTCTTTATTTCTTAAGGTGTTTACTTCAAACTTTAAATATAAGTTTCTGGCCATCAACCACATCATATGTGACAAGGTTTACAACTCTAGCACAAAAATTATCCGTATTACCTCCCTTGAACTTAAAATTTTTATGAAAAAAAAATGTTGTCTTTTTTAAGTAACTTCTTTCTTTCCTAATGCATCTACTTCAAACTTCATATATATGTTTCTTATTATCACTCAACATTTTTGAGAAGGTTAAATACTCTAGCAAGATTATTTCCAGAATTATCTCCTCCTTGAACTTAGATTTTTTTCAAGAAATTGGTATTTTTCACTCCAACTTCTTCATTCCTTATAGGATTTACTTTAAAATTCCACATCATAATAATATGACAAGGTTGTATAAACATAATTTTCTTACTAGGCAGGGAAACTAAACACATTACTGTGATATTGACAAACTTAGAACTCAAAAGATTTAGGCTCATTCATGTCATTCATCCACTGGTAAAATTGAATGGCCAATGGCCCATCAGAATGTTGCTGGGGTTCTAACCGGTAGGGGACTTATGGATTGCTTGCAATACTATGATAATTGCTTGTTAACTTTATTATTTGACATAGATGGTCCATTTACTGTGCAGAAGAGACAATTTGTTCAGCCAATATACACATTTTCAACATACATGTATATCAAAAAATGTGATTCATAATGAGATGTGTTTGTATATATATTCTTTTATATGTGCTTGTACATTTATATGTAAACTTGAATTTGTTTTGTCAGGATCTGTGTTCATGTATATAGATGTTTTGATATGTGTTTAAGACTGGCTTTATTATTGATATGTGCTTTTATATAAATATGTATACTTGCATTTTTGTCAGGGTATGTCTTTGTATATAGATGTTATGATGTGTGTTAGAGACCGGCTTCATAAGTGATATATGCTTAAACATAAATGTGTGTACTTGCATTTATTTTGTAATAATATATGTTTATATATAGATGTTTTGGTATGTGTTTAAAATCATAAAGCATAATTCTATCACCAAAATTATATTTTTTCTTAAAATTATACATTTTTTGTCATTAAACATACTACCATGTATTATGAGAATGACCTAACAGGTATTTTAAGGTCCTTTGTGCCTCCCTAGGAAATATTTTAAGGTCTTTTGTGCCTCCCTAGCAGTCCTTTGCGCACCTGAGCAGTCCTTAGCAGTCCTGCAACTCATCGAAAGCATAAATTCTATCACTAAAATTATATTTTTTCTTACAATAATACATTTTTGTCTATTAACTTACTACCATATATTATGAGAATGTTCTAGGAGGGATTTTAAGGTCCTTTGTGCCTCCCTAGCAGTTGTAAGTGCACCTGAGCAGTCCTTAGCGGTCCGGCAACTCATCGAAAGCATAAATTCTATCACCATAATTATATTTTTTCTTAAAATTATACATTTTTTGCCACTAAACATACTACCATATATTATAGGAATGCCCTAACAGGTATTTTAAGGCCCTTTGTGCATCCCTAGGAAATATTTTAAGTTCTTTTGTGCCTCCCTAGCAGTCCTTTGCGCACCTGAGCAGTCCTTAGCGGTCCTGCAACTCATCGAAAGCATAATTTCTATCACAAAAATTATATTTTTTCTTACAATAATACATTTTTGTCTATTAACTTACTACCATATATTATAAGAATGTTCTAGGAGGGATTTTAAGGTCCTTTGTGCCTCCCTAGCAGTTGTTAGTGCACCTGAGCAGTCCTTAGCAGTCCGGCAACTCATCGAAAGCATAAATTCTATCACCAAAATTATATTTTTTCTTAAAATTATACATTTTTTGCCACTAAACATACTACCATGTATTATAGGAATGCCCTAACAGGTATTTTAAGGCCCTTTGTGCCTCCCTAGGAAATATTTTAAGGTCCTTTGTGCCTCCCTAGCAGTCCTTTGTGCACCTTAGCGGTTTTGCAACTCATCGAAAACATAAATTCTATCACTAAAATTATATTTTTTCTTACAATAATACATTTTTGTCTATTAACTTACTACCATATATTATAAGAATGTTCTAGGAGGGATTTTAAGGTCCTTTGTGCCTCCCTAGCAGTTGTAAGTGCACCTGAGCAGTCCTTAGCGGTCCGGCAACTCATCGAAAGCATAAATTCTATCACCAAAATTATATTTTTTCTTAAAATTATACATTTTTTTTCAACTAAACATACTACCATGTATTATAAGAATGCCCTAACAGGTATTTTAAGGTCCTTTGTGCCTCCCTAGGAAATATTTTAAGGTCTTTTGTGCCTCCTTAGCAGTCCTTTGCGCACCTGAGCAGTCCTTATCATCGAAAGCATAAATTCTATCACTAAAATGATATTTTTTCTTTAAATAATACATTTTTTGTCACTAAACATACTACCTTGTATTATAAGAATGCCCTAGGAGATATTTTAAGATCCTTTGTGCCTCCCTAGCAGTTCTTTGTATATCTGAGCAGTCCTTAGCGGTCCGGCAACTCATAAAATTTGCACCAAAATAATATTTTTTCTTAAAAATATAATTTTTTTTTCACAAAACATACTACCATGTATTATAAGAATGCCCTAGGAGGTATTTTAAGGTCCTTTGTGCCTCCCTAGTAGTCCTTTGTGGCTCCTTAGCAGTCCTTAGCGGTCCTTAGCAGTCCTTAGCAGTGTTTAGTAGGACCCGTTGAACACAGGCCAATTTAGTAATCTTGAGGTTGATTTGTGACTTTCTTATCTTCCAAACATAACCAGCATAGTAACCAGAAAGTAAATGTTAAATCTGATTTAGTCAAACTTAATGGCCTTCCAAACACTTGTAAATCGAAAACTCATCAACTTTCAAGAGGCAGAAAAATTATTCGGTGCTCAGACCGCCATTGTTGTTGTTGTTAATCTTCAACGCATATGGATGTAGGCAAACCTCTGTGTAGTCAACAGAGTGTAACAATAATCCTCTATCGAATATCACTCCACCTATGTACAGCTGCACTTAAATTCACAGTTACTCCTGCACAGTAGCTATATATCATATACAACCTATACTCACCGATTCTGTAAAAATATACTTATGTTTACATTTTTTTATTTACCTCCCCTTTTCCGGACAGACTAATTCCCGTACCTTCCCGGTCTTTGATGCATTTATGCAGTTTAATATGATGAATAAGCAGAGTAGAGTGGGAAAGGGGAGGGGGTGTCAGAGTTTGAATATTGAAAAGGCTTAAGGAAAATGGTAATTCATGTACCAAAATTGGAAACCTGTGTACTGTACAAGAAAGATTTGAAATATAATTTCTTAAACCCTACATCAACAGACCATTAAGCTGGGATTTTTCTTCCTTATTCACTCTACTACATATACCCCTTAGAAATATTCCTTATATCATTTTTATGTAGAACTAATAAAATAAACCCCTAATAGAAAATATTCCTTATATATCTAGATCTATTTTATGTAGAACTAACTAACACATACTGGCAGATATCTTCGTTCAAGTTGTGTAAACAATACCTTCAGTAGTTTTCATTCATCAACTCATTTTTAGTGTTTTACACACATTTTAACAAAACATAGCTTCCAATTTTTATTTAATAAAAAGCGGCATCGCGAAAATAAGTGACAAATAAAAATTTACCTATTCCCTGCGGTAACATTCACAATTCTTGTTGTTTTTTATTTCAATTTTATAAGATTTAATATTTTTTTCTTATTTAAAGATTTTTTTAATCAGTCCTTTCAACAGGCATGATAAAACGAAATGGTTTGGGTACGAGTTGATTTCTGTACATGTACTATGATCAATTGAGGCTGTCTAAACTTTAGGACTAAACAGTATAGAAAAACAAATAGTACAACTGTAAAGCCTATTAAGCTGCAATGAATTATTATAAGTAATATAGCATCAAAAATTAGATTCTTTTACCTTTTTCTGCCTCCGCATTCCTGTACTGTACCACGCAGTAAAAATGTCCGATTCCAAATTTCCTTTTAATGACTTCCGGTAAGTAAGCAGATAACCTTTACAAATTTTACCTGTTTATAAATTCATAGTGGATTTTAAATCTTTCTTAAAGTGTCTACATCTACTTATTAACAGCTTAAATAATATTTCCCATTTTTTTGCATTAATTTCAACCAATAGAAATGCTGTATTCCAGTTTTGTCAAATCTGACCGGCAATTGAGGACGCAATAATTCGCCGAGTGGGAAGTTCAAAAATGGCTACTTTTTTAGGTCGACACACAGCCACGACACACCCATCATATGAGACCTCCAACCGAGGACACAACTTGATTACCATTTTTTTACATGTTTTAGCAAAAAATAAGCATTTTGAGAGTATAAAATATTTTTGTCAATTGAGGATGGGCTCAATTGTCGGTCATGTCCTCACTCGTTGCTGTTATTCCTGACAAATGTCCTCAGTTGCTGGTCCTTACAAGAGCACACACACACGCACCAACACATACACACACACACACACACGCACGCACACACGAAAGCACACACGCAAGCACGCACACACACACACACACACACACACACACACACACAAACAGATGAATCGTTATTTGCCACCGCATCGCAGATGCTGCGGTGGCATATGAATCCCACAAACTAACCATTACCAACTCCACATATAGTAATTTATACATTGTAAACGGCACATACAATCAACGTAAACAATACAAAACTAGGCCAAAGTAGGTGGAAAACCCCATAATGCCTTAGTAAATGCGCAGTCGAAATAATTATGGTGAAAATTACTACAAAAGTAAGTATTATTCGCACATAACATGTAAATCAATTCTTGAATCTTTTTACTTTTCTTAAAATCTTATAGTACCTTTTTCTATCTAATTTGATTTTCTTAAAATTTGGCTCATCTGGATGAATGCAGCTTTCAAGTAAACTAACGTCCTGTCTAGGAAAATAAAAAAACAAAAGCAAGTACATATGTACATGTATAACTTCTATTTTAACAAACGCATTTTATTACACAGAGCATGAGTGTAGGACAAAAGCCCTTCCGGACAAACGCCCTCCAGTGAAGATGATAGAGCGTACAGAAAACCCTCTCATGAAGATGACAGGGCGAACTTGACAAAGAAATCACCAAAACAACCTTCCTGACAAATTTCCAGAATATTTTTCATCAAAACTGCAGCCATTTGAATGTTAACAAGCTTTTTCTATTTTTAGCTCCTGTGACCAAGATTTTGACTCGAGATAACCCATCTTCAAACTCGATCTGTATTTCATTGAGACAAACATTCTGACAAAGTTTGACAATGATCCAATCAAAACTGTGACTGCTAGACTGTTAACAACCAAATTGTTGACGACGAACGACGCACGACGCACGACGGACGCCGGACATAGCCCCATCACTATACCTCACCTTGACCACTTCGTGGTCAGGTGAGCTTAAAACTACAAATATTTATGTAACAATCCTAATATGTTGAGTGCATTGGAAAATAGCAGATATTGAACATACAAATACATGTATATATTTAATTCGGGAGAGCTTTTGTCCATCTTGTTAATTTCAAGGGAGGGCTTTTGTCGTCCCGATCATTTTCACGGGAGGGCTTTTGTCCGCCCTGTCATTTGCATAGGAGGGTTTTTGTCCGTCCTGTCATTATCACGGGAGGGCTTACCTCAGGGACACCTCCAGCTAGAGGAACGCCCACAATACAAGTTGAGGAAGCTGGAGGTTGGTTATATTTCTTAAATTTATACAATGCTAAGATGTGTTGCAATATTATTGTACCTGCTTTATATGATTTTTTTTCAGTTATTTGCTCTATGCTCTTCATTTTTGTTTCCTATGAGAAATCTCTGTTTTTCATAATTATAAGGAACCAGTGATGCTGTCACCTTTTGATATTTTTTTTTTAAATTTGAATCTCTTGTTAAAGTTTTAAACATTGAATTACACTTAAAATATTCACACTTTGCATACTCTAATTTTTTCCGCCTCGTCATATATTTTTGGACGGGAGGGCTATTATCCGTTTCCCCATAGATATAACTATATTTTACGCAACCTCAAAATCTAAAACACAAGACAAACTAAAAATATATTTTGTGTATGTAGGTACATTTCTGTAAGTAATGTACGTTTTTTATGTTTGTGTTTTAATGTGTTTCATAAGGTTACCTTTGTCTACAAATGACCTATCACATGTATCACACTTAAAAGTCTTCTCACCGATGTGAACTGTCATATGTTTTATAAATAACTCATATATGCAAATTACTTATGACATATTTCACAGTTAAAAAATCTTAATATCATATTGCAGTTCTTTCATTTTGATTTATATGATTATTTTTTCTAAAAGTTACATGGTCACATATTTCACATTTTTAAGTCTCATTACCAGAGTGTACTTTTGCCATATGTGCTTTAAGTCTACTAAACATTGCAAATAAAAATCCGTCTTTTCCAAACTCGGTAATTGGCTAGGTTGTCTCCCTTGTGGGTAGGTGTAGTTTACTTCCGGTTTAAGTTTTTACAGCGGTAAAATTAAAAGTGTTGTCATATACTGTCTTAAAACCATACATTGAATTTGTCATCGTGTTTTACTTCCAAGGAGACAACATTGGTAGATATTCTTAACCTGAAAAAGGATGAAATTGTTTCTTATTTACGTAGTCATCAACAAAAAGTCAGTGGAAACAAACATGAAATTGCCGATTTTTTCAAACATAGACTGCAACAACTTTTTTGATGAAAATGTGCATTGTGTCTTGTCAGACACTGGAAATATTCCAATTTTTGAAGATCTTAAGTGTGGTTTGTCAAGTGATAGCTAGTGCATTATTCCCAAAAGTAACTAAATTGTTGACATTGAAAATTATCTCGTTAACAGCAGTCACAGGTCTTCAGATGCTTAAAAATGGAATGTCATAGGCAATATATTTAGGGCTTGAATTTCTACAAGGAAAAGTACATTCATAAAGTCATGATAAACAACATTTCTGAGACATGTAGACATTACTATATTAAATCTAAATGTTTGCCATCAATGAAACAATGTGTATATTTACAATGGATTTTGACTACTAGGGACACTCCATTCAACATTCTACAGGCCAACTGCTCTTGTCCAGCAGGGTATGTCTCATTTTTCTTATATTTACAACTGTTTCCTGTATACTCTGAAAAAAAACCGGAGGGGGGGGGGGGGGGGTTATACAATTGCCAATTGACACTTTTCACGCAAAAAAAAATCCCAACCCTATTGAAGAACTGAAATATATATGATAAATATTACAATACATGTTTATATTATAAAAATTATTATGCAATGATTTAAATTTTTAGCCAGGTTTTTTCCCAGTTACTTTGGGAAGAGGACCCTGGTTAAAATTCTAGCAACTTGTTACGTCATGGGTTTATGAACGACATAAATATATATGTGCTCTAACTACGTTTATTATCTAAACTATATTATATGATACATGTGTTTACATATCAGTGTCCGTGATGGTAGTTTCAATATGATCTAGGGAACTCTCTATTATAAAGGAGCTGTACGCACCTAGAGTATCATGTTACAGTTTACTCATCATGCTTTATCTTCCATCTTTTACAAAATTACTGTTATATTTAAAACATAATTTTATCATAAGTATAACCGCATAGATTATTTGAATAACGCTTAAATAAATTCAAGGAAGAAAAACTTTATATTAGATGATGATTACAGTAACATGTAGTTAATAAATGTTCATTATCATGAGTCGTTTACAACATATACTAATCATGATGTAAATTTCTTCATTACAAACAATCACTGTCTATTTACAAGTCTGTTACAGCACGTGGCTTCACCTTTCTGCCTGCGCGAGTGAAATAATTAGCATTATCCGGAGGATTCAAAACCACAGGCTGTTTATTGCTATCGGTACGCTCTGACCCTACGTTAATCATTCTGTCATTAACTGACATTTCAAGGCCAGAATTCAAAGCACCATGTGTCAATAAAGGCGATTCTTTAGATTTCAACAGATCTTTACGATTTCTGCGATATTGTTGTCCGTTTTCTGTTTCATCAATATAGGACCTATCGCTGTGATTTTCTATTACAACAGCGGGACTCCAGGACTTGTCTAGACGTTGAATTCTAGTGGAATCTCCAACATTTAAGGGAGACAGAGGCTTAGCACTTTTATCATAGTAATGCTTAAATTTGACCTTGGATTCTGCGAATTTTTGTTTGACTACATCAGGGGGGCGGTACTCGTGGTATAAGGTTTTCCCTTACATTGGGAAGGATAGAACGAAGTTGTCGTGATTGGACTAACTGCGCTGGACTGAAATTTCCTATATCAGCGAGAGGAGTAGAACGATATTCTAAAAATTCTATTCTCGGATCAGAATTATCATCTTTTGCCTTTTTAAGTATACGTTTGGCAACTTTAACCATCGCCTCAGCCAAACCATTTGTTTGGTTATGATATGGACTACATTTTACATGTACAAAATCCCATGACTTTGAAAACTCCTCAAATTCTTGACTAGAAAAACATGGACCCCCATCAGTGACTATTTTCTCACATATGCCCCAAGTGACATGATATCGTTCATGTGGGAAATAACAGTTGAACTTTTTATGTTCGAAAGTTCATGAACTATGGGATAGCTAGAATAGTAATCGGACATGACCATGAAATTTTTCTCATTAAGTGAGAATAAGTCACACCCTGCAATTTGAAACGGATAGTCTGGGATTTCAGAGCTGATTAATGGCTCCTTCTGTTGCGATGACCTGTATTCCAGACAAATCTGACATTGATTTACCATTTCAATTATATCATTTGAAATTCCCGGCCAAAACATTATTGACCTTGCTCAATTAAGACATTTTTGCGCACCCAGATGACTGGAATGCAGCACCTTTAACATTTCAGATCTGAGTGACCTGGGCATAACAATTTTTTCTCCTTTCATTATTAAACCATTAACCTCAGATAACTCATCCCTATAGTTCCAAAAGGCAGCAATTAACTGATGACAAGCCTTTTTGTACCTAGGCCAACCAAACTTTATTGTTTGTTGTAATGTACATAATTGTTCATCTTGTTTTGTGTGTAACCTGATTTCCTCAAGTTTTCTATCTGACACGGGTAAAGATGAGATAACCATGCACACGTGTGCCTCAATACCCTCTTTAAGTTCTGGGCCTGTTTCCGGACTGGCGTTTCTGCTAAGTCCATCTGCTAATGGGATTTTCTTACCGGACATTTGATAAAACTGAAACCTATATGGAGTTTATTTCAAAACTAAACGCTGCAACCTAGCAGGTATTGAATGCATAGGCTTTTTCAGCAATCTCGATCTGTATAGGGAGATGGTCATTTTCTACAATGACATCACGGCCATAGCAGTACTGATGAAATTTCGTAAATCCAAAGACAATAGATAATAATTCTTTAGAAATTTGACCCATATTTCTCTGTGATTCAGTTAAGCTACGGGACGCAAATGCTATGGGACGTTTTTCCTGAAGGATTACTGCCCCTAAAGATTTTGAAGAAGAATCAACTTGCAATGTCAAGGATTTGTTTGGGTCATAATAAGCTAAACATGTGTCCTTACAAATGACTTCTTTCATTTTTTCAAAGGAATCACTTTGAGGCTTTTGCCACGTGAATATAGTGTCCCTTATGCCAATAACTCTCTCATAGGAGCGGTAATCTCTTATAAATTGTCAGAGACAATAACGACTGAGATAATAAAACCATGCCTAATTACCACCTGTAGTTCAACTTTTTTGATGTGGGTGGTCTCATATCCTTAATGGCCTCAATTTTGGCGCGGATCGGCCTTTAAGCCCTCTGCAGTTAACACGTGACCAAAATTAACTAAAATCTCGTTGAGACCTACTTCCAACTTTCTTGGAATTGAAACGAATGCCTTTGTTTAAAGCACGTTCAAGGACAGCTACTAAAATTTCGGTCATGACTTTCCCTCGTGGAACCCCATACACAAATATCATCAACAATTGTAGCTACCCCTTCGAGACCTATCAGTGCCTCTTCAAGGGCGCGAACCAAAAAATCACCTGATACGTTTAATCCGTATGGACATCGAAGATACCTGAAGACCCCCAACGGACTGTTAAATGCAGTCAAATATGACGACTCTTCAGATAATTGTATTGACCAGTAAGCACTAGTTAAGTCTAATTTAGTGAAATACTTTGCATTACCAAACTTATGTAATACGTCATCAAGTGTTTTAAGCGGGTAGGGTGTACGCATAATTGCACTATTAAGCGAACGAGGGTCTAAACAAAGACGTATATCGCCATTACTTTTTTCAGTAACAACTAAATTATTACACCATTCAGTGGGTGTTGAAATCTTAGCAATTACTCCAATTTTTTTCCATTCGTGTAAGTTCCTGTTTCACTTTATCTTGTAAAGCAGCTGGAATCCTACGGGGAGGATGAACAACTGGTGTAGCATTTGGGTCAACATGAATGTTACATTCCCCAGGGAGTAACCCTATGTCATCAAAAACCTGGGCATAATCCGTCAAAAGGGACTCTTTAGAAAGAAATGCCTCTTTATTTCTATGATTATAATCATTTTGTACAGAATGAGCAAATTCTATGAGCTTAAAGCCCAAGCACGACTCGCAACCTAATAATGGTGGGGATTTCGTGTCTACGACATGAAACGTGACATTTTTTGCTTGACCTGAAACAGCATGAGAACAAGGGAGAGTGATTTGCCCTTTGCTATGCAAGGAATTACCATTGTAGGCGGTCAATTTAAATGTGGGCTTTTCAAGTGGTGTCTTGATTCCTAAACCTTGAAAGGTATATAATGGCAAAATGTTTACCTGAGAGCCAGTGTCTAACTTCATTTGCACAGCCTTTTTACTATTTCCAATTAATATTTCTGTAAACATCTGTCCATTTTTTACTGTTACACAGTCAAGACTGTCCACATTTTCTACACAGTCAATGTATAATTCAGAACTTAAATTTGAAATTTCATTCACTGTTCTAGATTTACAAACATTGCTCCAGTGGTTCCATTTTTTTACAATTGTTACATTGTGTTCCTTTTGCTGGACAACGCTGCTTGTCAGTATGTTGATTACCACATCTGTTACATTTTGTACTGTGTGAACGTTCCCCAATGCGACCTGGATTGCTTGATGTTTCTGTATATCGACCTGGATTCATCGATGAAGGGTTCCGAAACAAACGACCTTGGATGCCCGATGAACGGCTAGGCATCCGTCCCTTCGGTCTTGATACTGCATTTACCGGAGCACTTTCTTGGACGTTATTGAACATTTTTATTTGAGATGCAGCTTATTCAAATTCCTGGCAAATTTTTGTTGCCTTGTCTAATTTCAGATCTTTCCTTTCTCTTAGTTTCGTGGATGACACACCAAATATATAATTCTATCTCTGATCATGTCTTCTTTCATTGTTCCAAAATCACACTCTGTAGCCTTGTTTTTTACTATTGTGATGAATTGTTCCATTGTTTTTTCGCCTTGTGTGAAATTATTGAATTGATAGCGGCTAAATACTTGGTTAATTATGGGAGCGATGTGTTCTCGGACTTTTTGGAAGATCTTTTTTGTTTCTTTTCTATCAGCATTAGATGAATTGGCGGCTCTATATATTTCTCTTCCCTTCGCACCCATATAAAGCAGTAGCATTGTAACGTGGACACCTTCTTCTTGCTCTTTCAAGGGTCCTTTAAATACTAATTCACAGTGCTCTTGAAATTTTGCGAATTCTTCTACAAGATTGGTTGATGACCAGTCCATTTGAGGTTGCGGGATACCACTTAAATTCATTTTTTTATAATATTCCAGCACTTAAGGAAATGTTAATGTAATAATCCAACAAGAAGGAATTATAGTTAATTTCTGTCCTTTTTTTAAAGAATGTTTATTGCACATTTGTTAATATTCCGTCATTAGGAATGATTTACCTTTTTATATAATATTCTTTCCTTAGAAATTATAATTAAACAATTTAAAATATTCCGTCTTTAAGAATTATTATCTTTCCACTTCTGACACCATGTTACGTCATGGGTTTATGAACGACATAAATATATATGTGCTCTAACTACGTTTATTATCTAAACTATATTATATGATACATGTGTTTACATATCAGTGTCCGTGATTGTAGTATCTATATGATCTAGGGAACTCTCTATTATAAAGGAGCTGTACGCACCTAGAGTATCATGTTACAGTTTACTCATCATGCTACACAACTCACATACTTTCAACACTTTTTTATTTTAGAGAACTGTTTTATAATATTCAAATTTACCGTAACACTATGCCCCCTGAATAGCTCAGTTTCCACAAAATATAATCTCTAAACCGCGGTACAATTGGGAATTGTTTTGGAAATTTTGAAAAACTATGCTTAATTGCATTGGGAGTGAGTATGATATTCGGCCCTGTAACTGTACAGAAAGGCTGAAAAAACCATGTTAGCACATAATAAATAGCGAGGAATTAATAGAATAATTTTTACACTTCCACTATATTATTAGATTACTAGCTCTGTTTAACTTAATAAATTAATTTCAAATGATGTATACATTTCAGGCTGGGAGAAAGATGTAGCCACATTGCCGGAAATTCTGTTTGCCTTAGAGGAAAATCATAGTACCAGTAGTGAGGATCCTGATTCAGAAGTTGCATATACATCCAAACGATGTGTGTGGAATCAACCGAGCAAACGTAGACATAGTCCAAAAAAATTGAAAACATTACATTCAAAAGAATTAAATTACGAGATGAGGAAAAAACCACTTCCAGTAAAACCACAAGTTGTATTGCCCGATGAGCACGACTTAAGTTAATTTAGGGATGAGTTATGCTCCAGGTTAGGTAACCATACAAATGCTGCCAAATTTAGTTTAGTTTATTGCCATCTATTGACTCTACCATACTAACCGAGAGGGACTTAAATGTATCTCTAGAAGAGACAGTTGAAACATCATTATTCATATCTCATCCATAAACATACATGCAAACTGTAAAAGAAAGTATTATGTCTCAGGAAGAAGCTTTATCTTTTCTAAAAGATTGTTAATTATCAAGATGTCATTGATGAAATTGAAGAACGAACAAGAGGACAGAGAGGCAATGATTTATGGTTGACATCCATGAAGGCTCGAATAACAGCATCTGTATTGACATCAGTACACGAAAATCCAATACACTACCTGACAAACTGGTTGAAAGAATTCTTGGAAATTCTGGTAACAATAAATATAATGAGTTTGTGCCATCTTTAAAATGGGGAAAGAAAATGGGTCAAAGACAGAAAAGGCCGGGTTGCATTTGTACACCAAATATCATGAGGCTGTGATGTTACGAAAAAATTTTTCCATTGACCCATTAATGTCGGAAAGGTAAATAGGAATTGGATTAGCAACACACCTAAAATCGAATCCCACAGTATGGGACCATGTGTCAATGCTGTATGCCAAATATCAAGAGGCTGTTATTAGCAGTTTCTGAGAAAAATGTTACGAAAATTTCCTACTATTGACCATTAATGTGAACAGGAAGTGGATGAGCTGCAGACTTGAAATGGAATCCCACAGTATGGGACCATGTGTCAATGCTGCATGCCAAATATCAAGAGGCTGTGATAAGTAGTTGCTGAGAAAACTGTTACGAAAATTTCATACCATTGACCATTAATGTCGAAAAATCTAACTAATATAACTAAGTGGATAAACAGGAAGTGGATGAGCGACAGACCTGAAATCGAATCCCACGGTATGGGACCATGTGTCAATGCTGTATGCCTAATATCAAGAGGCTGTGATAAGTAGTTGCTGAGAAAACTGTTACGAAAAATTCCTACCATTGACCATTAATGTCGAAAAATCTAACTAATATAACTAAGTGGATAAACAGGAAGTGGATGAGCGACAGACCTGAAATCGAATCCCACGGTATGGGACTCTGTGTCAATGCTGTATGCCAAATATCAAGAGGCTGTGATAAGTAGTTGCTGAGAAAACTGTTACGAAAATTTCCTACAATTGACCATTAATGTCGAAAAATCTAACTAATATAACTAAGTGGATAAACAGGCAGTGGATGAGCGACAGACCTGAAATCGAATCCCACGGTATGGGACCATGTGTCAATGTTGTATGCCAAATATCAAGAGGCTGTGATAAGTAGTTGCTGAGAAAACGGTTACGAAAATTTCCTACCATTGACCATTAATGTCGAAAAATCTAAACTAATATAACTAAGTGGATAAACAGGAAGTGGATGAGCGACAGACCTGAAATCGAATCCCACAGTATGGGACCAAGTGTCAAATGCTGTATGCCAAATATCAAGAGGCTGTGATAAGTAGTTTGCTGAGAAAACTGTTACGAAAATTTCCTACCATTGACCATTAATGCCGAAAAAATCTAACTAATATAACTAAGTGGATAAACAGGAAGTGGATGAGCGACCAGACCTGAAATCGAATCCCACGGTATGGGACCATGTGTCAATGCTGTATGCCTAATATCAAGAGGCTGTGATAAGTAGTTGCTGAGAAAACTGTTACGAAAATTTCCTACATTGACCATTAATGTCAAAAAATCTAAACTAATTTAACTAAAGTGGATAAAACAGGAAGTGGATGAGCGACAGACCTGAAATCGAATCCCACAGTATGGGACCATGTGTCAATGCTGTATGCCAAATATCAAGAGGTCGTGATAAGTAGTTGCTGAGAAAACTGTTACGAAAATATTTTCCCCGCCCACCCGCCGCCCGGATGCCCGCCCGCCCGCCGCCCAACCTTCACCATACTATAACCCGGGTTTGCACCAGTGCAACCCGGCCAAAAATGGAAAATGTTGCCAAAGAAGCATTACATCGCAATAAATAAACTTAAATTTAAAAGAAAAATTCAAATCCAAGAAAAAAAGATTGATACTTTATAAGGATTATTCATATTTAGGAGCAAGTCCTGATGGTATTGTTGTTCACAACAGTTCAAAGCAATAATTCTTATCAAGGTTAAATGCCCTTACAAGTAGAGGACAAAATCTAATACTGAAGCCTGTAGAGATTCTGACTGCTTTTGTTTTGTTGATGAGAATAATGACATTCAATTAAAACATTCAAGCAGATATATACTATACCCAAATACAAGGTCAATTGGGAATATGCTGTGCAAAATCTTGTGACTTGTTTTTTTTTATACAACAAAACAAACAAAAATCATATCTGTGTCCTTTGATGAAGTGTTTTGGGAGAATCTTCTTAAGGAATTAATTGCATTTTATAAACTGTTTGTACTTCATAAACTTTCAAATTAAAGTCATGTTTATGACAGATCATACTAAGATGTTATTGGGAATCAGTGTATGGGTTTCAAATTTGTAGAGTTAAAACATTCAATTTAAACATGAATTCTTATTTCAGTATTGCATACTTAATCAGGATTTTTAATGACAATGTTCTGTTAACTGGTTGAAATGATATAAATATGTTTTAAACACTGTTATAAATGTTTGTGTTGTACAATTAATATATAACACAAACATATTCAAGATTATTATGACATAGTATAATGATAAATGATCTTAAGTTTATTTTACATATTTAAACATTCAAGTAACTTATATATTTGGCAATATGTTTTCAGCAAATTTGTTTTGTGTGTCTCTTAACAAGTCTCAAAAATAAAATGCAGTGCTTATTTTTACACATTGGCAATTTAATACTCTGTATCATAATGTATCATGTTAATGTTGAAGATCATTCAGTATTAAATGAAATGCATTGAAAGGTTTAACAGAGACATATTGAAAAAAAATATTTCTTCATATTGAAATTCAATGACATTTTGAGTAAATGGCAACAGATTGTGAAAACAAAAGTGTACATTTGCACTGTTATCAAAGCATGACAAAATATAATATAAGTACTGTTAAAAACAATTTCTAATATTGATTTACATTTTCACAAAGTTGTACAACATTTTCATATTTTTATTCTGGACTATTAGTCATTTGATAATATTATTAAATATAATGTGTAACAATTGTTTTTATATATTTGTAGAAATCAGTATTACTGGAATCTTTAACATGAAAAAGGTCATGTACATATACTAAGTACATTGTTCAAAAATATGCTGAATGTAACCACCAGTACACTCTGTAGTTATAAATGAATTAAATTAAAACAGTTCTTTGTAGTTTTTCAATTCCTTACAACATTTGAACAAGAAAAAAAATTACGACGAAACAAGTGAGTTATAGACTTTGTATGTAGAAAGGCTCATATAATATTTTTCAGTGAATGAAATTTAAATTTAAGATAAGAAAAAGTGGCCGCATTGCTTACATTAATCACTTCAAAAGGTACAAGAAAAGAAAGGTACAAATAAGAAATCTTACTGCTCTAGAAAAAAAGATGAGACAAAAATTATGATGCAGACAAAAATCTGTAAAAGCTGAGATCATTTTGAAAATCAAAGTTAAATATCTTTTCAGGAAAGTACATATGTATTACTCTTGCTCTCAACTCATTTTACTAATTATGGTCAATCACATTACATATTGTTTATTAATTAAAACATTTTTTTTTGCAATAATCTCAGAAATCACCTAGTTGTGAGCTTGTTCACAATAAAAAATGGACATTAAATTTGAATCCCATTAAAGTAGAAATTTCCATAAAACATGAAAGTAAGAATAACAGTTATATATGTGGTGTTGTCCACATCTCAAAAAACTGAATGATATCTATGTATCAATAAAGTTTCAAGTTTATATCTCTAAATTACTCTGCAGGTATACTCCAGACAAAATAATGTACATGTATGAATACAAAATGTATAAGAGCTATGGAATTTTACATCTGAAGAGTTTTTTTACCTACATACTGCCAAAGTATTCTTGCATATCAGACTTGCGTTTCCATTAGTTTTAAAATGAGAATTTTAAACATATGACTGCATGGCAAAATTGTAACAGGATAAATAGAATGATAGGTAAGAGTCACAGAATTGGAGACAATTTATCTGGCTCGGCTGCGGATGTTATCTAGTTTGCCTTCTGCTCACTAGATAAATTCCTACGCCTTAATTGCCTCAAACTTGCTCCATCCACAGCAATAACCCATTATTCTCTATATTATTGCAGACAAAGCTGCAACTATAAGTTTGTCATTCAGGGATCACATTAAAGCAATTAAATTAATTTCAGTAATGGTGGTATTAAATTAGTTAAAGCGCTGCAAACAAAAAATATTTCATTTGAGACCTTAATTGTTGATAGCAAGTAGCAACACGCCCTGGAGAATTCTAAAATTTTTAATTTGCTCCATCTTCCTCTCAACATGAATTCTTGCAGATGCAATATGCGCCTTGTCAAATCAACCTCTAGCTTCCTTTGAAAATTGAGATTTTGTTTTAAAGGATGGACAATACATCTTGACACCAAGTTTTTTAAGGTCTGATTTCAAATGAATGAACCCTTTATCTACCATTACAGCATCTCCCTTCTCCAACATCTGTAGCAAACTGCTTTCTCTTGTGATCTCTACATCAGAGGCAAAGCCTCCCCAAAGTTTAGACACAAAGACAGTAGCTCCAGTCATGCTGACTGACCAACTAACACTTTGAATGTATTATGAGATTTACAATTTGTATAAGTTCCAATGAAGATGGTACGTGTTTGAATAAAACTTTCAGTACATTATCAAGAATTATCCTAGTGTCTCTAAAGTGTGTAAAACAAGATGGAATTGATTTCTGCAATACTTCTAATTTGGGCAAATACACTAATGATTGAAGATACTTGTACATAAAAACTATCCAAGAATTGAATATTTTTGAAACAGAACTACCAGATATTTTAAATCTATATTCTAGGTCTTTCACAAGTAAGCCAAGTCTAAGTCTCATCATCACTGAAAGAAATTCTTCAAGACCTCAACTTCCATTTTTTTCCAGTGTCATTTTTAAAGGTGTTCGGTTTTGCTGAACATAACTTATCTACACCAAATTCAATAAGGGTTAAAAATAGAAAGTTAAAAATGAGAAATGATGGTAAACCGGTGTAAAACATTATTTTTTCATCACTGTCTTGTATATCTTCAATTGTAATATCCGGTCTTTTTGTGTGTGTTGAAATATACTGTGTCCTGCTTTGGCCAGTTGAAGGTCTCCTATTGACATGATCGATATTTTTTTCTAAAGTCTTATTCCTCTTTCTGTATTTTCATAGAAAAAGTGGCAATATTTTTCATTCTCGCAAGGAACGTGTCGCGCTATATGTATAACGTTGAATTTGTCTCATGCTTATACTTTCTCATATTTAAATCCTGGTGCGAAATCAAAATGTAAAAATCTTCGCGATGAATCAAGCAGCACACCTCCAGATTCATGCTAATTTTCACGAAAATTTTGAAAATGTATTTGAATGTTTAATATAAAGGAAGCAAATAACACATTATCAATGGCACTTACAGCTCACGTAAATTACCAAAAAGTGGTCAAAATATGCAAAAATATGCCTTACTGCGTTAGTAACGCAATATAAATATAGTTAAAAATACTGAAAAATCTGTCCTTAACCGCACATAACTTGTAAAACATGTATTACTTGAATCTTGCATCATTTTACTTTTCCTTATATTATAGTACACATTTCTGATGTTTGATTTTATTGAAATATTTTGACTAATCTTTAGACAAGCAGCTTTAACCTTAATTTTCGCATGTTTCTTTCGAGAACTTTAACTTATTACCAGTGTCAATAGTGAAAAGTCTTAATTCGGACGAGAATGTTAAATCTCCCTAACTTATCTATTAACAAGAGCCAGTGCGTTTGACTATAGTCTCAGTGCTTGATAGTAAAACAAAAAGCCCCAGAATAATGAAGAATTTTTTATCTTCAAAAATTGCCGTAGTTCTGTCAAAATTCACAATTACAATAGCTCTTCCTATTTTGTGAGTAGTCGAGCTTAAACAAGAGATTTAATCAATTTTAAATCGTAGCAGGCGATATTTTAACTGCCTCAAACAGGACACCATAGAAACTGACGGAAAATTGTAGCAAACCAGATAGCGCAACCCATGGGTAAATTCAGAATCAAATAAATTGGATGGCCATTTCCAGGAACATTGTAACTGTTGAGTTAAGCATTGACGAAACTAACATATACTGTCCCAGCACCCCCCCCCCCTCACACACACAGACACACACAAATCATCGGCCATATACAGCTGATTATTGCGTTAAGCTAAGCATGTGAATAAGGAAACTTACCGCATTTGGGGTCCAAAACGTTATCTATATATCATTGACGCAAAAGAGACGGTTTCAATGTTGAATGACATAAAAGATCTCTCTGATAATGCAGCCATTTTAACAGTGTTTATCATGAATGAAAGTGAATTATGTGCGATTCAAATAAGCGCACGAAAATTCCGTGCGAATACAATTTGCTTACAAAAGCTAAAAGGCCATGCAAATATTTTCTCTAGTTTTATATTTTCAACCTGAACATACATTTAATTTCAATTAGATTTATTCATAATTAAATGTGTTTATTAATTGATCTGTTCTTTTTACTTAAACGTCGTGTAAGTCGGATACAGTTAGTCGTTTTTTCTTCAAAAGTATCTTCTTACAGAAGAAGACAGTTCGCTAGGACAAACAACAATTTATCCTCGGCTTCGCCTCAGACAATTTGTTGTTTATCCTAGCAAACTGTCTTCTTATGTCTGTAAGAAGACACTTTTGAAGAAAAACTCGTACTGTATCCATTACTTAGCGAAGCATAAGACAAAACAATACAAATTTAAAAGATGAGAAAAGCATGATAATAACAATTTCATATTTTGAATTCTAGTAAAACCACGATAATAACAATTAATTACATATTTAGGACACGAGTAAACCGTGAAAATAAAGATTTATATTTTGGAGACAAGTAAAACCATGATAATAACAATTACATATTTTGGACCCCAGTAAATCCATGATAATGAATGTTACATATTTTGGACACGTGTAAACCATGATAATTATAATATATTACAATTATAAATAGAAAAGATGTGGAAAAACAGGTAATTGTATAGGTACTGTCTTTGGTATACAAATCATAATTGTATAGGAACTGTCTTTGGTTTACAAATTATACTTCCGTGGCCGAGTGGTTAAGGTCGTTGACTTCAAACCTCTTGCCACTCACCGCTGTGGGTTCGAATCCCGACAGGGACTTTGGATTCTTTAATGTGAGGAAGCTATCCAGCTAGCTTACGGAACGTCGGTGGTTCTACCCAGGTGCCCGTTCGTGCCTGAAACAATGCACGGAAGGTCACCTGAGGTCTTCGGCCACCAGTAAAGCTGGAACGTCGTGATATGACCTATACTGTGTCGATGTGACCTAATCAAACAAACAAAATAAGAACTGTCTGAGGACAGTAACGCTCGACTATTCGAAAAGTTATCACAAGGGTGTTTCATTGAGTATAACAATGCTTACCTATATGAATACATAAAATTGTCCGAAAAGGTACAAACCCTTCAGTAGTTATGGAGATGCCAGCTTACAAGCAAAAATTTACCTAGAATTTCTAAGTCGAAAATGGGGCATAATTATGCAAAAAAGCAAATCAAAGTTATGGGACTTGTGCCAATCATCTTAAATAATCACAGAGAACAAGTGTGTGAAGTTTCAGTCCATTCCCTTCAGTAGTTATGGAGATACCAGCTTACATGAAAACACCTAACCAAGAATTTCTAAGTCGAAAAAAGGGCATAATTGTGTAAAAAAGCAAATCAGAGTTATGGGACTTGTGCCAATCACCTGAGATAATCACAGAGATCAAGTGTGTGAAGTTTAAATCCATTCCCTTCAGTAGTTATGGAGATACCAGCTTACACGCAAAAACTTAACCAATAATTTCTAAGTTGGAAAAGGGGCATAAATATGTAAAAAAGCAAATCAGAGTTATGGGACTTGTGCCAATCATCTTAGATAATCATAGAGAACAAATGTGTGAAGTTCAATCCATTCCCTTCGTTAGTTATGGAGATACCAGCTTACACGCAAAAACTTAACCAAGAATTTCTAAGTTGGAAAAGGGGCATAATGATGTAAAAAAGCAAATCAGAGTTATGGGACTTGTGCCAATCATCTAAGATAATCATAGAGAACAAATGTGTGAAGTTTCAATCCATTCCTTTCATTAGTTATGGAGATACCAGCTTACACGCAAAAACTTAACCAAGAATTTGTAAGTCGAAAAAGGGGCATAATTATGTAAAAAAGCAAATCAAAGTTATGGGACTTGTGCCAATCATCTTAGATAATCACAGAGAACAAGTGTGTGAAGTTTCAATCCATTCCCTTCAGTAGTTATGGAGATACCAGCTTACATGCAAAACTTAACCGCAGGGACGCCGACGCCGACAAATGGGTGACTGCATTAGCTCGATTATTCTGTGAATAGTCGAGCTTAAAAAAACATACTAATACAAATGGAAAGACGTGGAAATTTTTGACATAATAACAGAGGTTAAAGAAAAGTATACATAGTATATATGAAGTAATATTTACATTTTTATGCAAGAAATTGCCCCTTATTATCTATATGGTAAATCTTCAAACCTAACACAAAACAGAAGAATGTTAAATTCAAATTCAACAGTTTTTAGTACTGTAAATAATTTGTGTAATCTGTTTTTTTTCTCTTCTTTTTCTTGCCGTGTCATTATGTCTTTCGGTCTCAGCAGTATACCAGAGTTAATAGCATTTCATACGATATGCATGATAGATATAGTGCTAAAATGGTTTGCATGCACTTTTGTCTACTTAAATGTGCATCTCAACGTGCGATTCAAGATTTTTTTTCCCTTAAAAATGATTTATCACATGTATCACATTTATAATTTCTCTTTTTTGTGCCTTCTCGTATGTTTTTTCATCTCACAACTGTTGGAGCACTGGAAAATGCAATATTTGCATTCATATGTAATTTTGTTAGTATGGATATTCATATGCCTATATCGGCTTTGAAGACCCTTAAAAGATCGATTCTTCACGTCAATGTGTATTGTCATATGTCTTTCAAGATGGTGGCTCTGAGAAAATGAACGATGGCATATTTCACATTCATGATTCTTCTCACCAGTGTGTATTGTCATATGTCTTTTAAGACTTCCACTTCGAGAAAATAAATTTTGACATATTTCACATCTATGATTCTTCTCACCAGTGTGTATTGTCATATGTCTTTCAAGATCTCCACTTTGAGAAAATGAACGGTGACATATTTCACATTTATGATTCTTTTCACCAGTGTGTATTGTCATATGTTGTTTAAGATTACTGCTGTGAGAAAATGAACTATGACATATTTCACATTTATGATTCTTCTCACAAGTGTGTATTGTCATATGTTGTTTAAGATTACTGCTCTGAGAAAATAAACGATGGCATATTTCACATCTAAGACTACGATTCTTCTCACCAGTGTGTATTGTCATATGTCTTTTAAGCTCTCCACTTCCAGAAAATGAATTATGACATATTTCACATCTATGATTCTTCTCACCAGTGTGTATTATCATATGCTTTTTAAGATTACTGCTTTGAGAAAATGAACGTAGACATATTTCACATTTATGATTCTTCTTGCCAGTGTGTACTGTCATATGTCTTTCAAGATCTCCACTTCGAGAAAATGAACTATGACATACCTCACATTTATGATTCTTCTTGCCAGTGTGTATTGTCATATGTCTTTTAAGATTACTGCTAGCAGAAAATGAACGATGGCATATTTCACATTCGTAATTCTTCTCACCAGTGTGTATTGTCATATGTCTTTTAAGACTTCCACTTCGAGAAAATAAATTTTGACATATTTCACATTTATGATTTTTTTCACCAGTGTGTATTGTCATGTGTTGTTTAAGATTACTGCTTTGAGAAAATGAACGTAGACATATTTCACATTTATGATTCTTCTTGCCAGTATGTACTGTCATATGTCTTTCAAGATCTCCACTTTGAGAAAATGAACTATGACATACGTCACATTTATGATTCTTCTCGCCAGTGTGTATTGTCATATGTGATTTAAGATGACCACTTAGAGTAAATGAACGGTGACATATTGCACATTGATAATTTCTCTCACCAGTGTGTACTCTTATATGTTGCTTAAGATTACTGATATTAGAAAATGATCTATGACATACTTCGCATATATGATTCTTCTCACCAGTATGCATTATCATGTGCGTTTTAAGATTACTGCTGTGCAAAGTTGAATATTCACAAATTTCACATTCATGATTCTTTTCACCAGTGTCGGTTGTTTTAAGACTACTGCTATTGGCAGGTAAGCAATCATATATTTTGCATCTGAAATTTTCCTCAGCAGTTGACATTGTTATATATACTTGAAGATCACATCTACAAGGAAATGATTTAAAACACACTATATTGACTAGTGTATTTTGAGGTTACTAATTTTCTACAATGACTGATAAAATAATTCCTTCATAATTGTGAGTTCGCATTTTCCAATATAGGAATATTCACAAACTAAAGTTAGTCACTGGTTTGTAAAAATGATGTTTCAGTACAATAAGAAAATCACAAAGGAAAATAAATTATCACATGTTCCAAAGCAATAGTTTTCTTACAAGAGTGGTTTCGCATATGCTTCTACAAATCACAACATATTTCTTCACACACACATATTGTATCTGTACCTCTGCTCAATAGTGTTTTTGTTGTTGCTTTTCTGCTAATGCCACATGGTTGTCACTGTTTAAAAAAGAAAGAAAAGAACAAGCAACTGTTAGTAAAAGTAAACATTTGTAAAAATCCTTTCAATACCTTATATAAGTGCATATAATAAATTTCATAAAAACAGAAATAGCGACATTTTATTATTAATTGGTTTTCATATTAACTCTAGATCTTATTTTGGTGTCAACACAACCAAAGCATAAAAACCTGAAACCTCATTGTGGTTAAATCGGAAGAACAATGTATGTTTGCATGAGAAACTCTGTCTTCTGATCACCCATACATTAATGTTAAAACAACAAACATGGCTATTATTAGGAAGCAATCATAATTAAACAGTATAAATATGCACTGTAACGGATGTTTTAATAGCAATTTAATCTTTTTATGAGATATTTACTAATGCACCGTGAAGCTTAAACAGTTAGTATTTTTGCACAAAAAAAATCTCATACATTTGTATTTGCTGTGTAATAATAAATAGTAACAATCCTTACCAAATAATGGTGATAAGTCAAATAAAGAGTTATCTCTCTTTTATATCATTCATAATAAATATACATATCGAGGGCTTAACGCAATAAGGGCGTAACTACGTTTTTTTCCAAAAATGGTTTTATATCATTTTTGACATTATTTTAGTCTTACCCATGAACTCTGAAAGTTTGAACAAAGTATATTATTTATTTATATCTACTTTTTGATAATACTATAAGGGCCTATCAAAGTGACTTATTTTTTATGCAATAAGGGAGTAACTTGACTTACGTCCTTATTGCATATATATAAAGAATCTAAGAGTTTAAATTCTTTTCTGCAACATAGGCAAAAGTATATTAAATAAATCTCAGTGATGTCATAAAAGTGCAGAAAGATAGCACTGTCTCTTTCTAACAATATCAGACCTACTTTAAATATAAAATAATGTCCATGAAACAAGACTTGCTAATAATTGAAGTCAAATCAATATTAAATGCATTTTCTCTTCTATTTTATTTTTAGAAAATGCACAGTCATGCAAGAACAAACTGCATCATTTAAACCTTTTTTATTTCTTTAACTGATACCATTATCTGTTGCTAAGAATTTTTCAGAATAACTGAATTACCGGTATATTATTACTATTTACAGAAGTCACGGTAACCAATTGACAGGACAAAAGTTATAGAAAACTTTAAAGATTTTTCTATACCAATGTATAAGAATTACATCACATATATTTTACATATTATATACTAAACTTTTGTACAGTGTTTTAAAGACATTGATTTGCACATAAAATAAAATCTGTTTAAGTATTTAAAAACAATCAAGTTTATCAATTAAATGAAGATATTCAATTAAATATCACATTGTCAATTATTCTTTTAATATTTATGTTTTATTGTAGAAGATCATTTACAGAGTACACCACATGTCTGATGTTTCTGAAGTCATTCTCCAAGTGAAACAAGTAACTGATAACGTTCTTATGTACCTGAACCATTTTAAATGAAGGCTTTTAATTAAAGGAACAAACTCCACTGAGGTCCAAAAGACAAAAATATGAATTTCTTAAAACAGGCAAAAGATTTGCAAACAACGATTAAAAATATACCCACACATATATTGAAAATCATATTTTTGTGTTATTCTTAGCCTAATTTAGTTGAATACTTTTCAATATTGGGTCATTTTTCATGATTAGAATTATTATTCTGGAAAAACAGACTTAGGGATTGAAATGAAATTTTTTACACCTGTTTTTGTTCTAGACCTACATCAAATGGAACATAAATGTTGAAAAATAATATCTAGTCCTGTCTAGGCAAAAAACCTCAGTTGAGTCCCTTTAAAGACACATTTTGCCCCAGAAAGGAATAATTATTGCCTTCATTAGAATGAGCAAACAAGAGTTTCATAATGTGTAAATAATGGTTTTAGAGCATGTAAGATACTTTTAACATGAAAAAAGAAGCACTGAATGTGAAATTATTTGTCATAAAAGTAGCAAAATGTAAACAAAGCAGTATTTTAACATTTTAACTGCTATAAAAATCACTGTACTGTACTGTGCTAAATGCCAAAATTGAAAAGAAACAAATGATGGCTCAGATGTATCTCAAATGTGTAACTTTTTGGAAACTAATAGAACACCAAACAAAAATAGCTTTCGAAGCATTTCTGGCGCGTAATGGGCCTTTAAATAAGACCAAAATGTATTTAGCTAATAGCCTAATAACTGCAGTATATTGATTGAGGCAAGCAACTTTCAAATCCTGTATAACACTGCCTACTGTGCTTTAATTCTCTTTTAAAAAATATTCTTGAATAATTTTACAAAAACTTTCTGCAAACTCATTGCCCCTTAAAGTTAATGTAACTTCAGAATTTAAATTACATACATTTTATTGGTGCTACAAGTATAGAAAAATCCCTTGTTATTGTAAGTAAATTTCAAATTTGAGGGAGTTTATCTTCTGACCTCAAACCAATTTTTACAATTTGGTAATTGAAACCCAATAATCTATTATTATTGTGGGTAGGAATAAGAAAACAATCTAGAAAAGGGATGATCTGGTAGAAGTTTACTAGCAGATGGCACTTTTCATTTAAAGTTGTTTAAAAATGGTGAAATCATTATCTACACCATACCAGAGAGACTTTTTAGACATTATTTTCATGGTTTACAAAAAATCTGATTTGAATTATTTAATAATACAAGCCACTATATTATTTGAGAGATTGTCATGTACAATTATTATGATCATAAGGAACAACACAGAAAAACTATTTTGCTTTATGATATTAGCAAGTCTTGCTAGCTTCTTTTGAAAAGTAAACTAACTAAAAAAAAGTGTTTGAGTCTTCTATAATCCTACTAATGTCCACTGTCAAAAGTGTTGTGGGTAATAGCATGGGAATTGGGAGAAGTCTTAACCTGCCAGTTGTCCATATACTACTGAGTCAATTCAATTATTTTATTTTAGCAACAAATATTTGGATATAGCCGCTTACTTACATTATGTAGAAGAATTGTTGTGGATCACACCATTGGATATTTCATTAGGTCTTCAAGTGGTTGTCCACAAATCAAAGTCCCCATTATTTTCCATGTGAGTGGGGCAGATAAAACATAATGACAAGTGCATAAGGAATCAAAGTACTTAAGGGTATTAATGGATGGCAAGTTTTTAATTTTAAAAAATCGTCGTTAATATTTATTTTTCACCAACAAAAAGTGATCTTAATAGTTATGCAATAAAGCTAATTTTTTTATTCGAGCCCAATCCCTTATGCTAACAATGTAAAAAATAAAAAACTATTACTTTATTACCCTTCCAAATTTTTTCCACCTTTTTGATTGGATATTGATCCGCCGAAAGAAATTTATATTACAGAGCCACTAAATTTTCCCTTTGCCAAAGTTTGGGTATCCCACGTTGCAAACTACATGCGTTGTGGCGATGCGCGTACGGTTCGATTTTAAGCAGTGTAAATTCCAGTATACAAGCACTTTTTAAGTGTCAAATAAAAAATATTTACCAAAATAAAGTAATGATAAATATTCTCATCAGTATTGAAAACAAAAATGGCCTCGCGGCCTCGCCAATGCTTACAAAAAGTGTCTTCTACAGACTACTCCTTTTCTCTTGTTTGCGTTCATTAAGAACGAAAGCAAATACGTCATTTATTTATGTGATGTCATATTGTGGTGAAAGCATACTCTAAGTGAATCTTATTTCAACGTTTCAATTGAAACAGCAATAATTTATTTCAAAATCATCTTACTCGGCATGGGAAGGGTAATAAAATTATTATTTTGGTTTTGGAGTGATATATGTGGATATATTACCTGCCAAGATAAAATATCACCCTCGCCTAACGGCTCGGGTGATATAAAATCTTGCCAGGTAATATATCCACATAATATATCACTCCCAAACCAAAATAACATATAATATTAAGAGACGATGGACATAACCCCACATCCGGGATGTCAAAACCCCACACCTCAAAGTTTTTGTCCTACATTCTATATTACATATTAATAAGGGGAATTACTTGCTGCATACAATTTAATTTCTTTATATAAAAAGGATTTGTAAGCATTTGAAATAATTAGTGTATTACAAATATTTAAAATGTGCACACATTTGAATACAAAAATACGTTACACATATTTTTGATAATCAAACCCTACTGTTATGTGAAAGCATAAATATTGTAGTTATTGTGCCTATTCAGCTAGAAATGATGGCATAGAAAGGTACAATCATCTTTCAAAAATGAAAGAAACAGAATGGTAATAATCACAAATACTTCATTTTTCATTTTCATGATAGCTGTTTTACTTGTTTAATGTAATAACAAAAGGACTCCTAATGTTTACACAAAAACTAGTGTCCGCAGCTTGTACAATTTCATTAGTTAAAAATATTTTTGTCAAGTTCTTGAATACATTAAGCACTTAATTAATTTAATGGTATGCTAAACTAATTCCAATAAGAATTTAAATCAATATATTTCAATATATTGAATAAAAATAAGTGAGGCATGGACTATATAATAAAGGTCAATATTAAAGTCAGGAGGTATAAAATTCGCTGTCACATTGTAGAATTGCAAAAAAAATTAGTGTAGACTTTTAAGTATTTCTTGGAAAATCTTTGAGAAAGTTAAATATCCTATTTTAATTGACTTATATGTAGACATGGTACCATATTGCATAACAAAATATAGCCATGTTTAATGTAAATCTTACTGCAATATGGGCGTAAGTATACTTATACCCTTATTGCATATAATATTGTCATCAAATAATATGTAAAAGTTATGCAACAAGGGCATAAGTAATAAAATTGCAAATAAAGTGTTTTTTACATAATTTATTTTGATGTTAGTTTTTTTCCTCTACTGTAAAATTTTCAAAAATGTAGTTACGCCCTTATTGTGTTAAGCCATCGATATATGAGTTTATTTGTCAGATAATACCCTGTTCCAAATAAACTCATCATGATTCAAATACATCTATAGCTCTTTATACATCTCCCATCATAAATATCACAAATGGTATTTCTTATAAGTCAAATAAAGAGTTATCTCTCTTTTATATCATTCATAAGAAATATAAATATATGAGTTTATTTGACATGTTATATCCTGTTCCAGATAAACTCATCATGATTCAAATACTGTATAAGTACTTTTTTCTGTGAGAACTTTATTTCTGGTATTTCTGCGGTTCATAACAACACCGCAGATTTAAAAAACACATAAAATTAAGTCTTTCCCTATGTACATGTTGGAATGTTTCAACTATCGGTATTGTTTACTTACTTTACCCTATCTCCTTACGAATAACGGTTTTGGAATTTTTTCTTTATAAAATCTTTATTTATTATTTGTCGTGAATAAAATTTTCTCTGCACATGCACTTTATACTGTTGTTTATACGACTGTTTTAACTTTCTCATTTTAAAATATATTAAACGATATCATTATCAAAGACTTGATGCATTGATGTCAAATAAAAGTAAAAAATATATGTTTAATCTAGCAAAGTATATAAAAGAAGCATTATGTTTACATCAAAATACCCTTGAAAGTTTACCTGTCTTCTGATCGTACATATGTATATTGTACAGCATTATTTGTCTATGTTTTTTTATGTATATAATAGTCTTTGTTTTTTGTTTGTTTGTAAATGGCCAAAGGCAAATGTATTGCTGACTGCCAATAAATAAATGAATGAAATAAATGACTGAATGATAAACAATGACACATGTTTGTTAGTACCATAAAAACCTGCAATAAACATACTATTTTGTACTTGTACAAATCCTTGTGTCTATGTGCGATTTTGTCATTGTTTATTTTTCACATTTACCTGCATTTGTCGACTTATTAATATGAGAGACATTCTCTTATTCAAATTGTGTTTGAATGTAACTGTTGTTGTCTTTTGTTTATTAACTTGTAGTTGTACATGTTTCTACCCATATACATGAAGATTATGACGAGACACATTATAAGTTGTCAGAAGTAACGAAACATCTATAAATCTTGTAATGTTGTCTGTTTTATTGGTTGATTTTGTATAAATATCTAAATTAAAATGCAGAAATAAATCGCACCAATGCGAAAATGTTAACACCACAGAAATAAGATACGCAACAAGAGGGCCATGATGGCCCTGAGGTCGCTCACCTGTATAAAGCCCCCCCCCCCCCACACACACACCCATAAGAAGATGTTTCATGCTAAACATCTAAGCTCTAGCTCATTGGGCTTTATAAAAGAATATTTTTTAAAGTTTTTACTATACACATATAGTTAAAAACAATGACACCCCTGGGGCAGGGCCAGTTTTGACCCCAGGGCTTTTATTTGAACAAACTTTGGAGACACTTACTAGAAGATGTTTCATGCTTAATATCTAAACTCTAAGTATTTGGTTTTTTTCAAAGATTTTAAGTATTTGCTATACACATATAAGGAAAATCAATGACCCCCGGGGCGGGGCCAATTTTGACCCCAGGGCTTATATTTAAACAAACTTTGTAGACACTCACTAGAAGATGTTTCATGCTTAATATCTAAACTCTAGCTTTTTGGTTTTTTTCAAAGAAGATTTTTTAAGTTTTTGCTATATACATATATAAGGAAAATCAATGACCCCCAGGGCGGGGCCAATTTTGACCCCAGGGCTTTTATTTGAACAAACTTGGTAGACACCCATAAGAAGATGTTTCATGCTAAACATCTAAGCTCTAGCTCATTGGGCTTTTTAAAAGAAGATTTTTTTAAAGTTTTTACTATACACATACATGTATAGTTAAAAACAATGACACCCCTGGGGCGGGGCCAGTTTTGACCCCAGGGCTTTTATTTCAACAAACTTTGTAGACACTTACTAGAAGATGTTTCATGCTTAATAACTAAACTCTAGCTATTTGGGTTTTTTCAAAGAAGATTTAAAGTTTTTGCTATAAACATATAAGGAAAATCAATGACCCCCGGGGCGGGGCCAATTTTGACCCCAGGTCTTTTATTTGAACAAACTTTGTAGACACTCACTAGAAGATGTTTCATGCTTAATATCTAAATTCAAGCTATTTGGGTTTTATCAAAGAAAATTTTTAAGTTTTTGCTATACACATATAAGGAAAATCAATGACCCCTGGGGCGGGGCCAATTTTGACCCCAGGGCTTTTATTTGAACAAACTTGGTAGACACCTATTAGAACATGTTTGATGCTAAATTTCTTAGCTCTAGCTCTTTGGGTTCTTTAAAAGAAGATTTTTTAAGTTTTTACTATATGCATATAGGGAAAATCAATGACCCCTTGGGGCGGGGCCAATTTTGACCCCAGGGCTTTTATTTGAACAAACTTGGTAGACACTCACTAGAAGATGTTTCATGCCAAATATCTAAGCTCTAGCTCTAAGGGTTTTTTAAAAGAAGATATTTAAAGTTTTTCTTTCGGTTGCCATGGCAACCAGAGTTCTGCATGGAATTAAATTCTTTGAACAATTTTTAAAGGTGACCACCAAAGGAACATTCCTGTGAAGTTTGGATGAAATTGGCCTAGTGGTTTATGAGGAGATGTCATTTAAAGTAAAAGTTTCGGACGACGGACGCCGGACGGACGCCGATCGTACGCTGGACGAAAAGCGATCACAAAAGCTCACCCTGTCACTTTGTGACAGGTGAGCTAAAAAATTAAAACCCATTATTTTAACAACAAGAGCGATCAGTAATCACATGTGTCGCCTTATAATGCCAATTTCATGTTGGGACAAATTTTGTGACAGACGCACAGACAGACAGTGCACAACTAGAATTGGTACTGATCATTCCTGAAAAGTTTGGATAAAATTGCACCAGTAGTTAATGAGGAGTAGTCCGGACAAGCTTTTGTGTATCTGGCAACACACAGAAAAAAACACCTTTTTATCAAGGGCCATCACTCGGCCAAAAATCATTCAACCAGAAAACCAATATGCGCAAGGACTTGAGCTACAAGTCCGCAGAAATAAGTACTTATATGGTACATCTATAGCTCACTATTAATATGCCTGGTCTGAAAATGGCCATCATCAATTGTCAAAATGTCAACAACAAGACTAAGAGCAAACTTCAAGTTTTATCTTCTTTTTTTATGTCTATGTCATATATTATGCCCAATAAACAAACTAACTTTAAAAGAAATAGAATAATTATTTTTCTAGAAATATGATTTTTATGTCATAAGCCTGATCGGGCATTTTCACCAGCCTGTTTAAAGAACCGGAAAGATCATACTTAAACATATACATCATGACTCACTGCAGTGATTCAGATTGGATCTTTAGATAATTTATTCTATCTCTAGATAAGAAATGTAAACGATGGACTGGTATTCTGATACCCTTTCAGGGTATCGAGCTTATGGCTGAATGACAAGGATAATACACTGAGAGTTCAATACAGTTCATTTATGTAATTCGATTGCATTGTTTGCATTCATGTGAAAACAAAAAAGATAAAAATTCAGGAATTCGAAAATCTAGCTAAACGCCATTTTCCGGTACTTTCTGTATACGTACAACTCTGGGGAATCCATGGCATCTATAGGGCATGTACATGTAGTAACAATCTGTATGTTTTGGGTATTTTTTTTTATTAAACTAAAGTGTAATAAAACAATTATTTCTGAGTAAGAAAATAATTAAATATCACTGTATGAATAATTCAATACAAACAATAAAATAAATACAAAAGTTTCTGCAGAAAAAATCTCTATCTATTATGGCAGATTTATGCAACAACGAATGTTTTAATTCTACAAAATTTTATCATGGATGTGGCTAGCCGTACGGGCCCGTACGGCTAGCCAAAAGTTCTAGCCGTACGTCAGTCACGTACGACTAGCCAGGACACACTGTATTGTGTAGCCGTACGGAACTTTTCAAATTTATATACATATGTTATTTCATGACTTTAAGCGTGGATTTAAACCAAGAAATAGTAATTGTCTTCGTATATTTACTTTAAATAGAGATTAATCGCCTTGTTGGCTACAGTAAAAAAAGTACGAATATCGATCTTTATCATCTCAAGACATCGAGAAAAAAATAGCGTTAGGTCGCAGTTAAATAACATCAATTAAAATAGTTTACAAAATTTTGATAATAATCCTTTTTTGTTTCATAATGTTTAATTTTTGACACCTTTAAAATGAAAAAAAAAGAAAATAATTATTTTTAGGAACAGAACAGAACATTGTTTTATTTCAACTTGTACATAGTACATAATCATAATCATACATAGTGTGATACATGTAATACATTGCAATACATTACAATACATTTTCAATACTAATTTCCAATGCATTAAAACAAACTTTAAAGACAATGTCACGTTACTTTAGTTATTATTCTAGAATGTTATTTCAAATTAACAAAAATTGGTATTATAGTATTGAGGATAAACTGTTTTAAACATATTTAAATATACATGTTTACATAGCAGACATATCTTCAGAAAAAATCTATACATAAAAATGTTGAATGGAATTTTTTTAATAAGACATATATATTCATAAATCAAATTTATCTGACAGAATTAACAATAGTATTTCTGTAATTTAATGACTCTTTTATACATTTTGCCAGATTAAAAAATATATTCTTTTTATTGCTACATACTTAACCACTTAGGCTCTCATATTTGCGTCAATTACCGACGGTATAGAAGTTTGTACATCATTAAGGAAAGTTTGCATGTTCCGTGAAACGCATTTTAAAATTCTATTATCAGTCCCTGAGTAGGCTTTATATAAGGCTTATTGATTGATTTTGATTTTATGTTCGATATTTATCTACTGTATTTGAAAATTATACAATTATTTTTGCTTTTCACCGTTTTTTTTTCAATGTTCTTTTCATTTATTTATTTATCCCAATCCGATCATTATTTATTCGATCCATGTGCTTAATTAATAAAAAATCATCTTTCAGTCAAATAAAACAACAAATCATAATCATGAGACACAAAATAAGATATGTATGGTCGACTTCTATATAATTTTGAAAAGTGCCGTACGGCTAGACAATACAGCGAGTCCTGGCTAGTCGTACGTGACTCACGTACGGCTAGAACTTTTGGCTAGCTGTACGGGTCCGTACGGCTAGCCACTTCCTTTTATCATACTACTGTCTGAGTGTAGAAAATGTGCGATAGATAGTACAGGAACATCAATAAATTTCAAACTCATCAAGAAAAATGGAAATATCACAGAATAGTGTTATGTACTTCACCACAACTGTAACGTACCGAAAAATGGTGTTTAGCTAGGTTTTCGAAATGTCATTTTGTTCAATCGTATTTTGAGACCTAAATATCAAACAAATTGGTTAAAAAAAGCAGCAATACAATACTTCAAAGACAAATGTTATCAAAAGACAATAAAATAGACAACAATTCTGTATTACAAACCTATTTCGCCAATTCTTAAGACTAATAAACTCTTCTTCCCAACAATCGTTACAAATGGTGCAAAATTTTCAAAGGGAGTCAATCATGTCTAAACTAAATATGATTCATACATAATCGATTCGTACCGAAACCACCACAACGGCATCAACAGAGACTATAAACTGATGGAAGACAGGGGTGAGAGTGGTTTCATCGAACTACCGGGTTATATTTGGTACTTTGTATAGACAATAGTCCATAATATTCTAATGACATCTAAGTCATTGTATAAACAACTAACACAATTGTGTGTCTTGACTGTTTAATTTATTAATACCAAGTGCGCTGGAGCTGCATACATTTAGGCGGGAATGCATGTTACAGAGAAACATTGGAAGTACATGTATAGACTTGCTATAGTGATAAAATAAATGAATTATAAGTACACAATTATACATCTCCTTTGTTTTGAAATTAAAAAATAGTGAATTAATTATTATATGTACGCTTAAAATTTTTCTTAACTTATAAAGTTAGATAAATCATAACAACAAAATGAAATTATTAAGCCAATATTAGCCACAACCTCGATAGCCTGGTCTATCAGCTGGCGGGATCTTCTCACTGGGAAGAAAAGGCGAGGATATCATTTCATATTTAATTCTACATTAAATATTTATTACATGCATGCAGTTCCTTTATACTTGATTGTTAGGCTCCGCCTACTTAGTATACTGACCAATTACTTTCATATTATTTGACAGTCTTAGAAATAAACTCAAAGTATTAACATCTCGTATTCTCTGCATCCACAACAAATAAACAAACATAAAACAGAGATATTCATGTTTGTCCTGATTTTCTTGATATGACATGGCAATACCTTCTGCCTTGAACGTCCGATACAGCTTCTGGTTTTACAGGAAGACACAATTATAACCTTTCACCAGAACTAGGGCGGACCGTATGTCTGGACCATGCATATTTTCAAATTCAACATTTCCTTTTCATTTTTTTTTCAATCTTTTGATATGAGTATAAACATCATAAACATGTCGTATATTTAACTTTTTCCCTCAAAAAGACGTGTTTTGACGGCCTTTTGTCCCACCCCTCATTTAGAGGCCTCAAACATTGAAAAAAGCTCTATTTAAACCTCAAACACTGTTTTTCGTTAGAGAAATGTTGTTTAAAAATGTGATCACGTTTTCGGCGCCCCCATCAAAATAATACACCAATGGGTTGACAGAAGGGGCATGTGCACCCCTTCTGTTTTGGGGGTTTGAAGGAGGGCGGCAGTCCTCCTCATCGCCAAGAAAATTGTGGACATGTGGCAGCTCAGATCGATCTAAAGGTTAAGTGTAACCAACGCTGAAAAGCCTTTTACTCTATCTCAATGCAGAGAAGTTGCAGCACTTTAAATAAACAGTTATGATGGGAAAAAATAGTGAGTGATTTTTCGCAATTTTGAGACGTCCCTCCGTTGCCATGGTAGCAGAAAATTTAAGATTGAACATGCTGTTACAAAGGCTATTGTTCAGCCAAGTTTTATCAGTATTGAAACATTTTTTCATAGTTCCATAGCCGTTTGAACTTGTAACAGGAGGCTTTTCAATGAAAACTGCCATTTTTCACAATATGCTCATGTGGTAAAAGGTTAAGGATTTCCATATCGGACAGATTTATATTTAAAAATTTAAACATCGACCTCGTTGAATATGTATTAATTAAACATGTGCACACGAAATAATATTGATTGTGGATTAATATGCTATATTAATTATTATCTACATTGACTCATTCAATAATAAGTATAATATAGGTAGCGTATACTAGTGGGAATAGATTGAGGAAATCTCATATGTAAAACATATTTTCATTTTGTGCTGATGCTATTATAAACTTGAAACAATTACTTTAATTGTAATATTTTATATATATCATAATATCATATAGATGTATTGAGGAATATTGATAATTTACATTAGTTAATTAGAATATGAAAACAAAGGAATAGCTAATAAACAATTAATGTATACATGTATATTAATTTGCTAAAGAGACACCATCTCAATTGAGACATAGCACAAAACCATTTCTGATATTAACTAACTCGTTAAAGAATCAAAATTGAGGAGCATTTGACAACGCAAGTCAACCAGGAGCGTGCAGTCATAATTGAAGAATTACTCTTAATCTAAACAATCAGAAGGGTTATATTTATATTATTATGTATTAAGGTATTTTATGGTAGAAGGAAATATCTTTATTGACATTTTTTTCTATAATCAATTTAAAACTATCCCAATTAATATAAACTAGAAACAATAACTTTAATTGTGATATATTATATATACCGAACATAACAGAAGGGTTATTTTTGTATTATTATGTATTAAGGTATTCTAAGGTAGAAAGAAATATCCTAATTGACACTTTTTCTATAATCAATTTTACACTATCCGAAATAATATAAGCTTGAAACAATTACTTTAATTGTGATATATTATATAAATATATATACCAAACATAATATGTTAGATACTATATATATATATATAACAAATCTCACATTTATAATTCTTCTCACCGCTGTATAAAGTCCTGTGTGTTTTTAAACTACAACTACGCGTAAGAGAACAACTGGATTATCAGTGGTCTCAATAGTGGGGTTAGATAAAGAATAAAACAATGAATTGAAACTGAAACTATAGTGCTGCAAATTTGTTAAGCTTAGGAACACCTAACTGGTCCCCGATCATAAACAGGGGGTTTTATATACCAAAATGTTCGGTTGAGTCCTTAGATTACGAAATAGAATTTCATTTTCCCCGAAAGTGCTGGCGGACTAAGAAATCCAAGATGGCGTCGAAGATGGCCACCAAAAATATGAAAATTATAATTTACTTTATATTACTTGTATTTTGGCAGTTAAAACTTAGCAATATATTCTTTTTTTCATTCTTGTATCAATTGTGTTCCTAAAATGCAGTTTTAATATGTATTTAAAGGTAATTATATTTTTTGATTATAAAAACAGAAAATAATTACGAAAAATATCCGAAAAAATGTGTTGTTAAAAATACTTGAGACAATTTCTTATTTTTTTCTCTCTTTTTAATAAAAATTTGATTTTAATAACTGATTTTAAAGAAAACAACTTGTTAAGCTGGACTTAAAAAAATAATAATAAAAAAATTAGATAAAATAAAAAAAATAATTAAAAAAACGAGGTATTGTTACATTCATGTTTGTGTTGACGTCGTCGTCAGCAAACTTTAACTGTGATCATTACATGTACTTTAAAACTTCTTTATGTATTGTTTTTGGGGAGGCTATGCCTCCCCAATGTTAATACCATCGGTCAAATCTTACTGCCGCGGTAATCAGGTCAAAAAGTAATACCTTGATTTTTTCTAAGCTGACTGATCACTCATCAAAGACATTTACAATATGAAAATATTTTCATTCTTTTATTTCATATCTGCAATTTGTAAAGATAATAATTCTCTGAAAAATTCTTGATTTTTGTTTGTTATTTTTTCAAAATCACTACTCCGTTATGTCATACTGCCACGGTAATCAGGTTTAGGCATACGTACGTTTGTAATAAATAGTTCTGGTATGAAAACCCTTCTATATAATAACTTTATCAATATTTTTTTAAACAAAAAGCATAAATTAAAATTTATAGGTAAATGCTTTAATTAGGTGGCAAATATTCTTTATTATTTTTGATAACAATTTCCAATTACTACGCAGCGACCAACTGTTTATGACGGGTCATTATAAATAGAACGTTGCAACACCGAAGTTTCAATATCATGCATGTTCTTTTGTTGTTATAAACCATTAATAGTCCTTAATATTTTTTTAAAGACAAATAATGGTAAACTGTCGCTTACATCAGAGACATAGATCATGCTTGCGTGATAAGTAAGGAAAACTAACTTATTAGTACACCTTAGGAGGCTGTACGCGGAAAACGCTCCTAAACCGCTATATCATATAGCTGTTAGTAAATATTTTGCATACATTTAACTAAAAATTCACTAATGGTGATGAACATATAGTTTGAAAACATTATATTCTTAAACCATGTTTCGCCGAAAAAAAACTATTTAACTACAAAATCCGTATGGACCCTCCGACAAAATTTCACCACAAGATTACATTTAATATTAGCAAAATAAAAAAAAGCAATACTTATATTTCCATCTTACATAATTCATTAATCAAACTTTTAAAATAAAAGTATCTTTTAAAAATATGTCTGGCAATTGACAGATCCCTACTCTGATCTTTTATTTGTAAAGGAATAAATTTAAACATGTGCTCTTAATTATTTTGTTTAGGAATATTTTGTAGTGAAATTCTTAATGTATCCACTGATCTCATAATTAGAATAAGACAGGTCAGGGATTTATACAACCAGTTGTTTAGTTATCTACGCTCATTTTAATGCCAATAAAATCATTCAAATATTTGGGGTAAGAAACATGACCAAAGTACCTAGTAGTCGTTTACCCGGTGGTGATCCCATTAAACTGATTATAGATTCGAATAGAAAACACAAATAGAAACATGTGTTTCAGTACAACAAAAATCGGAAGTAAAATGAACAGTTAAATGACAGAAATATGTGGTCAAATATGTTTTAACAAGGAAATAATTATTTCAGAGAAAGACGCAAAGATCAGTCTTCAATCAAATTAATGACCCCGTATTGTGTAATTAGAAAGTTTATTCAATTCTAGGGCAACGAATCAAAATTTGATAGTCCATGTGTAATAAAATTTTCAATACAGATTATGAGATACATAAAAATATTAAAGAATAAGAAGCTTTAAAAAAAACAACAACAAAAACAAACAAACAAAAAACGCATATATATATATACGAATGACTTACAGTCAAGCATCGGAAATTCATCAACATATCTTACGAAATTTTAATTTGAAAACGATATTTGCGCGCGCTGAAGTGATAATTAGCAAAGATCGCATTTTAAAAAAGTGAGGATCCTTTCATAAAGAAAAGGAAAAGTTGATTTAAAGTTTCTTCTTTTGTATATAACTTCAGGCTACGAGAAAGTGTGAGAAAATTTTTATATTCAAATATGACTATGACAAATTGATTCAAAAATGATAAAATAAAAAACTTATAGGCGGAGAAAAGTTGATTTAAGCGAAGTTAATGTACACCAAACGATTTTTATTATTATCTCAATTTGTCTTGATATGTCGATTAGGTTTTTGTTACGTAAGGCAACGCTCCTATTTTTATATTTACAGACTAATGCGCGTGTAGTCTGTGACCTACATCCACGTGACATACCCAGTCTGAACACAAATGAGCCGCGTCACGACAAAACCAACACAATGGGCCCGCGACCAGCATGGATCCAGACCAGCCCGCACACCCGCGCAGTCCGATCAGGATCCACGCTGCTCGCTAACAGTTTCTCTACTTGTAATAGGGTTTGTAAGCGCAGGCCGGTCCGGATCCATGCCGGCCGCAAACCCACCACGTTGGCCCCGTCGCGACACGGCTAAAATGATCTATATTAAGTAACGCGGAATCGGAATCTTTCGCTTGAGTAATTTTAATTGTAAACGTTGTAAAACGGTATGTTTACATAAGGCGAGACGGAATTTTTTTCTCTTTTTTTTTTTGAAATTAAGTTTCAAAAAGCTGTGGCACCAGTATCTCTTTACTTTTTGAAAAGGCGCTAGTAAGGTTTGACTATCGAATAAGATTAAAGTAATTTAAATAAGTTGGTTGAGTAAAGAAGATATAACTTCCAGATCAATTTTCACTTAGTTTGATTCAATTTTGAATAAGCTTTGCAGATATGTATTTTTTCAAGAAATATTTAGCTTTAATATTATCCGAAGCCGTCAAAGTCAGCGACGAGTAATGAAATGGGAATAATTTTCTGAAACGTGATTTTATTCGAGATTGGCTTCGGGAGAAAACAACTTTCTGTCCGTAGAGCATGAATATTAATACTCATCAAAGACAGTATCTTATTGATCTCAATTATGGTACATGTAAATATGTATAATTTTTATTTTCAATTAAAATGTTGCTTAACTTGCAGTTGTTATTATCATTCAATGATATTAAAATGACAAAGTATTTATGATGAACAGTCCTAGAATATTTTGATAAGGAACCGTCAGTTGTAAAATGGTATTATGATCTTATAATGAACAGTCGTCATACCTGCTGGTATGTTATTTATAAATGGTTTTTAGGTTTTTCAAAATTTGCATGATTAACAATCCGAAGGTAGACCTCAATGAAATGTTCTGGAATATTAACAAAATGAATAGTCAACCATATTAACCATATATATGAATGGCTGAACGATAAATGGCGCAATGTGCATATCTTCTTATTTAACAGCACATTTTAAGCAAAAAGAAAAGAAACTATAAGTCTGAAACATTCTGTCATAGCCTCCCCATCAGTACATTCAGTGCTTTGATTATACTTAGCCACAACAACCTAGGGGCAAAACCTTTTAGTAGACAAGACTAACCTTCACCTTCATTTATAAATGACCTTGACCTTCAATGTCAAATGTCTAAATTTTGCTTCGTTTTTTTTGCTGATGTTTGCTATTAGATAACTTTGTTATTTTCTCATGGATTGTCTTCTAGTTTACCAGACAGACCTTGATCTTCACTCATAAATGACATTGACCTTGAAGGTCAAATTATAGAAATTCTCATTTCTTATTCATTTTTTTTTTGGGGGGGGGGGTTGGGGGGGTGGGATGGCTGTGATTTGCTATAACTTTGTTGATAATAAAAGGATTAACTTCATATTATAACACAACATTCTTTAGGATAAGACTTTCATATATATTTATTTAAATAGACCTTTACTTGGCTTTTTATGATATTGACCTTGAAGGTAAAATTATTGAATTTCCACTGATTTTTGCTACAATTGACTGTAACTTAGTAATTAATTTATGGATAATCTTCATACATTGACAAAACAACATTTTGGACAAGATCTTATAAAAGATGGAACTGACTTTGACCTTGAATATTATATAACCTTGACTGTGAAAGTAAAATTATTTAAATTTTTGTTAAATTGTCATAATCTTGTTATCTATGTACGCTTTTGATTTATACACAACTTTTAACCAATATACATATTTAATGATTAAGATGTGACCTTTACCTTCAGTTGACCATGACTGTCAATGTCAAATAAATGAAATTCTCTTGTTTCATTTTCGGTTTTGTAACTGGCTATAACTTTGTTATTTATAAATTGATAACCTTTATTTCAAGACATTTAAGGTCAGGACCTTTATGTATATTAAACTAAAATTGACTTTAACTAATGAATGACATTGACCTTGAAGAAAAATTATTGAATATTTACAGATTATCAAATAATCGGCTGTAACTTGGTAGTTAATCAATGAATTATTTCATACTTGGACAAAACAACCTTTTGGACAAGACCTTCTAAAAGGTTGAACTTACCTTGACCTTTAAATGACCTTAACCAAAGTATAGAATTTTGGCGGTGGCTCTTGTTAAATTCAAAATCTAACATTAAAAAAATTCATTTAATTACATTTTTTGAGATAAAGTGTATTTTAAGTGGGTGGGGGAATGATTAATTTATTCAAATTTCAAAATACTGCAAGTAACTAAATATAACCTTATTTTTGACTACTTAAAAGACTTACATCTATTTATCCTAAATTTCAGAGTCATTGCTGTATAGTCAATGCACTAATTGTGAAATATGAGAATATAAGTATAATTCAATTTTAAAATGCTTAAAATTTAAATAGCAAATCTGTTTACACTTTCTCTATTTCTTTTCTCTTCTTCATGAATTTTTAGACATATCTTTCTAGCATATAAAGCTAGTAAATATTAGACGCAATATTAAGTTTGTTTGTTTGATTGGGTTTTACCTCGCACCGACACAGTATAGGTCATATGGCGATGTCCAACTTTACTGTAAGATGAAGACCTCAGGTGCCCTTCCGTGCATTATTTCAGGCACAAACGGGCACCTGAGTAGAACCACCCACGTTGCGTATGCTTATATATCAGTATTTGTTACTGAATGAGTGGGATAGAAAATACTATATTTTAAGATGTTGCAAATTGATAAGTTTCGAAAATGCAATAAAATCAAAATTTTAATATGTTGAAATGATTATATTTTTTTGCATCTTTTAATCAAATGCAAATGTATTTTTCTTGCATATCAGACGATTGTATGTGTTGGTTTGATCCATGCTAGAGGTTGAGCAAGATTTGTTACTTGCTGAAAAGAACATCATTTAGGCAGGTTTTAGAATAAAAGCAAATCAAAGTTATGGGACTTGTGCCAATCATCTTAGATAATCACAGAGAACAAGTGTGTGAAGTTTCAATCCATTCCCTTCGGTAGTTATGGAGATACCAGCTTACACGCAAAAACTTAACCAAGAATTTTTAAGTCGAAAAAGGGGCATTATTATGTTAAAAAGCAAATCAGAGTTATGGGACTTGTGCCAATCACCTGAGATAATCATAGAGAACAAGTGTGTGAAGTTTAAATCCATTCCCTTCATTAGTTATGGAGATACCAGCTTACACGTAAAAACTTAACCAAGAATTTCTAAGTTGGAAAAGGGGCATAATTATGTAAAAAAGCAAATCAGAGTTAAGGGACTTACACGTAAAAACTTAACCAATAATTTCTAAGTTGGAAAAGGGGCATAATTATGTAAAAAAGCAAATCAGAGTTAAGGGACTTGTGCCAATCACCTGAGATAATCACAGAGATCAAGTGTGTGAAGTTTAAATCCATTCCCTTCAGTAGTTATGGAGATACCAGCTTACACGTAAAAACTTAACCAAGAATTTCTAAGTTGGAAAAGGGGCATAATTATGTAAACTAGAAATGTGTCCATAGGACACGGATGCCCCCACACGCCACTGTTCTGTCAATCTTATGACTCTACGTCAATTATTTTTTGGACTACATGTGCCACAAGTTGAAAACTAAAAATCAAGAAAGGGCCATAATTCTCTGTCAAATTTGGTTGCAGCAAAAATTCCTTCCTTTACTGCCATCTACACATTAAGGTTGTTCATCCCTGGAAGTTTAAGCAAAATCTGCCAACCGGTTTAAGAGGAGTTGCATTCACAAAATTTCTACAAAGTATATTGTGAAAAAATCAATAAAGGGCCATAATTCTGTAAAATTTGGTCGCAGCGAAAATTCCTTCCTTTACTACCATCTACACCTTAAGGTTGTTCATCCCTGGAAGTTTAAGCAAAATCTGCCATCCGGTTTAAGAGGAGTTGTGTTCACAAAATTTCTACATAGTATATAGTGAAAAAATCAACAAAGGGCCATAATTCTGTTAAATTTGGTCGCAGCAAAAATTCCTTCCTTTACTACCATCTACACATTAAGGTTGTTCATCCCTGTAAGTTTAAGCAAAATCTGCCATCCGGTTGCGTTCACAAGATTTCGGGACGTACGGACGGACGGACTTACAGCTTGACGGACGGACAAGTGCAACGCTATATGCTCTCACATTGTGGGGGCATAAAAAGCAAATCAGAGTTATGGGACTTGTGCTAATCATCTTAGATAATCATAGAGAACAAATGTGTGAAGTTTCAATCCATTCCCTTCATTAGTTATGGAGATACCAGCTTACACGCAAAACTTAACCAAGAATTTGTAAGTCGAAAAAGGGGCATAATTATGTAAAAAAGCAAATCAAAGTTATGGGACTTGTGCCAATCATCTTAGATAATCACAGAGAACAAGTGTGTGAAGTTTCAATCCATTCCTTTCAGTAGTTATGGAGATACCAGCTTACAAAAACTTAACCGCAGGGACGCCGACGCCGACAAATGGGTGACTGCATTAGCTCAATTATTCTGTGAATAGTCGAGCTAAAAAACATACTAATACAAATGGAAAGACGTGGAAATTTTTGACATAATAACAGAGGTTAAAGAAAAGTCTACATAGTATATATGAAGTAATATTTACATTTGTATGCAAGAAATTGCCCCTAATTATCTATATGGTAAATCTTCAAACCTAACACAAAACAGAAGAATGTTAAATTCAAATTCAACAGTTTGTAGTACTGTACATAATTTGTGTAATTTGTTTTTTTTTCTTCTTTTTTTTGCCGTGTCATTATGTCTTCCGGTCTCAGCAGTATACCAGAGTTAATAGCATTTCATACGATATGCATGATAGATATAGTGCTTAAACGGTTTGCATGCACTTTTGTCTACTTAAATGTGCATTTCAACGTGCGATTCAAGATTTTTTTTCCTTAAAAATGATTTATCACATGTATCACATTTATAAAGTTTCTCTTTTTTGTGCCTTCTCGTATGTTTTTTCATCTCACAACTGTTGGAGCACTGGAAGATACAATATTTGCATTCATATGTAATTTTGTTAGTATGGATATTCATATGCCTATATCGTTTTTGAAGACCCTTAAAAGATCGATTCTTCACGTCAATGTGTATTGTCATATGTCTTTTAAGATGGTGTCTCTGAGAAAATGAACGATGGCATATTTCACATTTATGATTCTTCTCACCAGTGTGTATTGTCATATGTTTTTTAAGATTACTGCTCTGAGAAAATGAACGATGGCATATTTCACATTCATGATTCTTCTCACCAGTGTATTGTCATATGTTTTGTAAGACTTCCACTTCGAGAAAATAAATTTTGACATATTTCACATTTATGATTCTTCTCACCAGTGTGTATTGTCATATGTTGTTTAAGATTACTTCTCTGAGAAAATAAACGATGGCATATTTCACATTCATGATTCTTCTCACCAGTGTGTATTGTCATATGTTGTTTAAGATTACTGCTCTGAGAAAATGACCTATGACATATTTCACATCTAAGACTATGATTCTTCTCACCAGTGTGTATCGTCATATGTCTTTTAAGCTCTCCACTTCGAGAAAATGAATTATGACATATTTCACATCTATGATTCTTCTCACCAGTGTGTATTATCATATGATTTTTAAGATTACTGCTACGAGAAAATGAACGTCGACATATTTCACATTTATGATTCTTCTCGCCAGTGTGTATTGTCATATGTCTTTCAAGATCTACACTTTGAGAAAATGAACTATGACATACCTCACATTTATGATTCTTCTCACCAGTGTGCATTGTCATATGTCTTTTAAGATCCCCACTTCGAGAAAATGAACTATGACATACTTCGCATATATGATTCTTCTCACCAGTATGCATTATCATGTGCGTTTTAAGATTACTGCTGTGCAAAGTTGAATATTCACAAATTTCACATTCATGATTCTTTTCACCAGTGTCGGTTGTTTTAAGACTACTGCTATTGGCAGGTAAGCAATCATATATTTTGCATCTGAAATTTTCCTCAGCAGTTGACATTGTTATATATACTTGAAGATCACATCTACAAGGAAATGATTTAAAACACACTATATTGACTAGTGTATTTTGAGGTTACTAATTTTCTACAATGACTGATAAAATAATTCCTTCATAATTGTGAGTTCGCACTTTCCAGTATAGGAATATTCACAAACTAAAGTTTATATAGTCACTGGTTTGTAAAAATGATGTTTCAGTACAATAAGAAAATTACGAAGGAAAATAAATGATCACATGTTGCAAAGCAATAGTTTTCTTACAAGAGTGGTTTCGCATATGCTTTTACAAATAAAAACATATTTCTTCACACACATATTGTATCTGTACCTTTGCTTTACATTGTTTTGTTGTTGCTTTTCTGCTAGTGCCACATTGTTGTCACTGTTTAAAAAGAAAGAAAGGAACAAGCAACTGTTAGTAAAAGTAAACATTTGTAAAAATCCTTTCAATACCTTAAAAAAGTGCATTTAATAAATTTCATAAAAACAGAAATACATGTGTAGCGACATTTTATAATTAATTGGTTTGGTGTCAACACAAAGCATAAAAACCTGAAACCTCATTGTGGCTAAATCGGAAGAACAATTTCTGTTTGCATGAGAAACTCCGTCTTCTGATCACCCATACATTAATGTTAAAACAACAAACTTGGCTATTATAAGAAGCAATCATAATTAAACGGTATAAATCTGCATTGTAACTGATGTTTTAATAGAAATTTAATCTTTTTTATGAGATGATTACTAATACACTGTGAAGCTTAAACAGTTAGTGTATTTTCACAAAAAATCTCATACATTTGTAATTCCTGTGTAATAATAAATAGCAACAATCCTTACCAAATAATGGTGATAAGTCAAATAAAGACTCAATAAAGAGTTATCTCTCTTTTATATCATTCATAATAAATATAAATATATGAGTTTATTTGACATGTAATATCCTGTTCCAAATAAGCACATCATGATTCAAATACATCTATAGCTCTTTATATATCTCCCATCATAAATATCACAAATTTTAACAAACTGTTTCTTTTAATTAAACCGTGCCGTAAGATATCGTAAATACTGTATTGTTATGGGCTATGATTACCAGTATTATGCCTGGTCTGAAAATGGCCACCATCAATTGTCAAAATGTCAACAACAAGATCATTTTTCTTTCTGTTAACGTCATATATTATGCCCAATAAACAAACTAACTTTAAAAGAAATAGCATAATTATTTTTCTAGAAATATGATTTTTATGTCATAAGCCTGATCGGGCATTTTCACCAGCCTGTTTAAAGAACGGGAAAGATCATATTAAAACATATACATCATGACTCACTGCAGTGATTCAGATTGGATCTTTAGATAATTTATTTTATCTCTAAATAAGAAATGTAAACGGTGGACTGGTATGCACCGATACCCTTTTAGGGTATCAAGCTTATTGCTGAATGACAAATATAATACACTGAGAGTTCAATACAGTTCATTTATGTAATTCGATTGCATTGTTTGCATTCACGTGAAAACTAAAAAGATAAAAATTCAGGAATTCGAAAAAATCTAGCTAAACGCCATTTTCCGGTAATTTCTGTATACGTACAACTCTGGGGAATCCATCTAAAGGGCATGTACATGTAGTAACAATCTGTATGTTTCTGGTATTTATTTTGGATTTAACTAAAGTGTAATAAAACAATTATTTCTGAGTAAGAAAATAATAAAATATCACTGTATGAATAATTCAATACAAACAAAAAAATAAATACAAAAGTTTCTGCAGAAAATATCTCTATCTAGTATGGCACATCTACATGTATGTAACAACGACTCTTTTAATTCTACAGAATTTTATCATACTACTGTCTGAGTATAGGAAACTTTTTTTGGAAAATGTGCGATAGATAGTACAGGAACATCAATAAATTTCAAACACATCAAGAACAAGAGCCACCGCCGGGCGGGGCAACGCTCGACTTTTTACTTTTTCAAAACGTCAAAACGCAAACATAGAAAGGTTTAAACATATCTTAACGTTTCCTTTTTATAAATTTAGTTGGTCTGTCTTATCACATTAGTTTTGTTTATCTATTATATATATATATGAATAGAAACACGCAATTCTATAAATAGAAAGACGCAATTCAATAAATAGAAAGACGCAATTCTCTAAATAGAAAGACGCATTTCTATAAATAGAAACATGCAATTCTATAAATAGTAACAAGCAATTATATAAATAGTAACACGCAATTCTGTAAATAGTAACACGCAATTCTATAAATAGAAACACGCAATTCTAAAAATAGTAACAGGCAATTCTAAAAATAGAAACACGCAATTATAAAAATGAAACACGCAATTCTTAAAATAGAAACACGCAAATTCTAAAAATAGAAACACGCAATTCTAAAAATAGTAACACGCAATTCTAAAAATAGTAACACGCAACTTCTAAAAATAGTAACACGTAATTCTAAAAATATTAACACGCAATTCTAAAAATAGTAACACGCAATTCTAAAAAAATAGTAACACGCAATTCTAAAAATAGTAACACACAATTTCTAAAAAAAGTAACACGCAATTCTATAAATAGTAAAACGCAATTCTAAAAATAGTAACACGCAATTCTAAAAATAGTAACACGCAATTTCTATAAATAGTAACCCGCAATTCTAAAAATAGTAACACGCAATTCTAAAAATAGAAACACGCAATTCTATAAATAGTAACACGCAATTCTAAAAATAGAAACAAGCAATTCTAAAGATAGAAACAAGCAATTTCTATAAATAGTAACACGCAATTTCTAAAAATAGAAACACGCAATTTCTAAAAATAGAAACACCTTATTTTATAAATAGTAACACGCAATTCTAAAAATAGAAACACGCAATTTTAAAAGTAGAAACACGCAATTCTATAAATAGAAACACGCAATTCTATAAATAGAAACCCGCAATTCTAAAAATAGAAACCCGCAATTCTATAAATAAAAACCCGCAATCCTATAAATAGAAACCCGCAATTCTATAAATAGTAACCCGCAATTCTAAAAATAGAAACACACAATTCTATAAATAGTAACACGCAATTCTAAAAATAGTAAGACGCAATTTCTATAAATAGTAACCCGCAATTCTAAAATTAGTAATACGCAATTCTAAAAATAGTAATACGCAATTCTAAAAATAGAAACAAGCAATACTAAAAATAGAAACAAGCAATTTCTATAAATAGTAACACGCTATTTCTAAAAAAAGAAACACGCAATATACGTTGTCGTTGTCGATGATGATGATGATCATCATAGATATGTGTATATATATATATATATATATATACACACACACACACACACATAATAATATATAATTATGGTCATTTAATGCACAAATCTGAGAAAATTCAGTAATTGAACCTGCAAGGTCAAGGTCATTAAAGAGCCCGAGCAAATTTGGGTTTGAAAAACAAAAAGTTCTGTTATAATATGAAGGTGATCTCTTCAATAATAGCAAAGTTACAAAAAAAACTGCCAAAACAATGAAAATTTCAATAATTTGACCTTCAAAGACAATGTCATTAATGAGTGAAGGTCAACGTCTTTCGGTATATTTTTAACAGTTATCTTTGAAGATTATTATGTTCAAGTTTCAAGACAATCCATTCAAAAATAACAAAGTTACAGCCAATAATAGACAAAAAAATGAAAATTTCAATAATTTGACCTTCAAAGTCAAGGTCATTTATGAGTGAAGGTCAAGGTCTGGCTGGTTATTTTAAAGGGATATCCTTGAAGATTATTATGTTAAAGTTTGAAGACAATCTATTCAAAAATAACAAAGTTACAGCCAATAACAGCATTAACAAGCAAAAATTGGACTTTTAACCTTGAAGGTGAAGGTCATTTATGGATGAAGGTCAAGGTTAGTGTGGTCTACTGAAAGGTCTTGTCCCAAGGGTTGTTGTGGCCAAGTATGAAGACAATACACCAAGAAATAAAAAAGTTATGATCCAGGTACAAGTTTGCGGACGGCAACGGGAACGGCAACGGCAACGCCGACCCGACTATAACAATACCTCTACTTTTTTTTCAAAAAAAAAAAAGTCGAGCTAAAATAAAAATCTGGATAAAGATCACTTTCACGAATAGTGTTAATGTATACTTTACCACAGAAGCTAAATCCGTTACTGTAACGTACACGATAAAAGTGTGTGTTTAGCTAGGTTTTCGAAAGTCATCTTGTAGTTAATTCGAGATTTTGAGACGTTAAAATATCGAAACAATTGTTGAGTTAATCACACAAAAAAGCACGTGCAATACAAACTTCTCAAGAAAATGTTTAATCAAAGACTCTCAACATAAAATAGAACTCAACACGCTCGTCTCTACCAAGCGTATTTCGTCACATTTTTAAAGATTAAATTAACAATACTCCCTTCTTGCCCAGATCAATACGTGTCCAAAAATTGTTCCAAAAATTTCAAAGGGAGTAATATGTCTAAACTAAATTGACTCATACAATAATCACGATTCGTACCGAAACCACCACAACGGCATCAACTAGAGACTATAAAGTTATGGAAGACAGGGGTGAGAGTGGTTTCATCGAACTACCGTATAATATTTGGTACTTTGTATAGACAATAGTCCATAATATTATAATGACATCTAAGTCATTGTATAAACAACTAACACAATTAGAGCTGTGTCTTGACTGTTTAATTTACTAATACCAAGTGCGCTGGAGCTGCATACATTTAGGAAGGAATGCCTGTTACAGAGAATCATGGGAAGTATAGACTTGCTATAGTGATAACATAAATGAATTATAAGTACATAATTTTACATCTCCTTTGTTTTGAAAATAAAAAAATAGTGAATTATTATATGTACCCTTAAAATTTTCTTAATTTATAAAGTTAGATAAATCATAACAACCAGATAATGAAAATTTTAAGCAATATAGATGCGAAAAACTACAGATCTAGCACTAGGTCATATCATATGCTGGGTGGGTATCTTGTCTCAAACTGGTAGAAATAAGTATATTCCAATTTCCTCGAGCGGCTTCATTTCATATTTTAATTCTCACTATACCAATCAAAATTATTAACTTTGAGTTTCATATTTTTGAATTTCTACATTAAAAATTTGTATTTACATAGCAGTGTCCTTTACGGTGTACGTTGGACGTTAGGCTCCGGCGGCCCTACTTTAGGTGTTACTACCTCAATTTTACTTGTCATTTTATTTGACAGTTCTTTTAGAAATAGAACTGAAACTATCAAACTATCCGGATTCTTGTGTCATCCATACAAATATATTAAAACAATTTTAAAACAGAAAGAAGTACTTCACAGTTTTTCGTCCATGCTATTCTATGAGTTCTATGAATGCATTGGGCAATTAACCTTCTTGCCTTTGATCGTCCGATACAGCTTCTGGTTTTAGTGGAAGACACAATTATAACCTTTCACCAGAACTAGGGCGGACCGTATGTCTGGACCATGCATATTTTCAAATTCAACATTGCCTTTTCATTTTTTCCAATCTTTTGATATGAATATCAGCATAAACATGTCGTATATTTAATTTTTTTCCATCATAGAGACGTGTTTTGACGGCCTTTTGTCCCACCCCTCATTTTGAGGCCTCAAACATTGAAAAAAGCTCTATTTAGACCTCAAACACTGTTTTTCGTTTGAGAAATGTTTCAAAATGTGATCACGTTTTTGGCGCCCCATCAAAATAATACACCAATGGGTTGACAGAAGGGGGATGTGCACCCCTTCTGTTTTGGGGGTTTGAAGGAGGGCGGCAGTCATACTCATCGCCAAGAAAATTGTGGACATGTGACAGCTCAGATCGATCTAAAGGTTAAGTATAACCAAGCTGAAAAGCCTTTTACTCTATCTCCATGCATTGCGAAGTTGCAGCACTTTAAAGAAAATAGTTATGATGGGAATAAAACAATGGAAGATAGTGAGTGATTTTTCGCAATTTTGAGACGTCCCTCCGTTGCCATGGTAACAGAAAATTTAAGATTGAACATGCTGTTACAAAGGCTATAGTCCAGCCAAGTTTTATCAGTATTGAAGCATTTTTCATAGTTCCATAGCCGTTTGAACTTGTAACAGGAGGCTTTTCAATGAAAACGGCCATTTTTTCACAATATGCTCATGTGGTGAAAGGTTAAAAATTTCCAAATCAGACAGATTTATATTTAAAAATTCATACATCGACCTCGTTGAATATGTATGAATTAAACATGTGCACACGAAATAATATTGATTGTGGATTAATATGCTATATTTATTATTATCTACATTGACTCATTCAATAATAAGTATAAAATAGGTAGCGTATACTATTGCATGGGAATAGATTGAGGAAATCTCATATGTAAAACATATTTTCATTTTGTGCTGATGCTATTATAAACTTGAAACAATTACTTTAATTGTAATATTTTATATATAACTTAATATCATATAGATGTATTGAGGAATATTGATAATTTACATTAGTTAATTAGAATATGAAAACAAAGGAATACCTAATAAACAATTAATGTATACATGTATATTAATTTGCTAAAGAGACATCATCTCAATTGAGACATAGCACAAAACCATTTCTGATATTAACTAACTCGTTAAAGAATCAAAATTGAGGAGCATTTGACAACGCGCAAGTCAACCAGGAGCGTGCTGTCAAAATTGAAGTATTACTCTTAATCTAAACAATCAGAAGGGTTATATTTATATTATTATGTATTAAGGTATTTTATGGAAGAAGGAAATATCTTTATTGACATTTTTTCTATAATCAATTTTACACTATCCCAATTAATATAAACTAGAAACAATAACTTTAATTGTGATATATTATATATACCGAACATAACAGAAGGGTTATTTTTGTATTATTATGTATTAAGGTATTCTAAGGTAGAAAGAAATATCCTAATTGACACTTTTCTATAATCAATTTTACACTATCCGAAATAATATAAGCTTGAAACAATTACTTTAATTGTGATATATTATATATATATAGTGCTAGGCGCTGTGCAGGGGAAAGTATAACTGTATTGAATTTAATTATCTCCCTTTATATATACTTTATCTGTCTAAATTCATTGTTATATATTATATATATATATATATATATATATATATATATATATATATATATATATATATATAAATATATATATATATATATATATATATATATATATATATATATATATATATATATATATAACACACACACACACACACACACACACACACACACCAATAAATATATAATTATGGTCATTTAATGCACAAATCTGAGAAAATTCAGTAATTTAACCTGCAAGGTCAAGGTCATTAAAGAGCCCGAGCAAATTTGGGTTTGAAAAACAACAAGTTCTGTTATAATATGAAGTTGATCCCTTCAATAATAGCAAAGTTACAAAAAAACCCGCCAAAACAATGAAAATTTCAATAATTTGACCTTCAAAGACAATGTCATTAATGAGTGAAGGTCAAGGTCTTTCGGTATATTTTTAACAGTTATCTTTGAAGATTATTATGTTCAAGTTTCAAGACAGTGTTTTTTTTCAGTTTTGGGGGAAGGGGGTCAGTGCCCATTGGGTGGGGAAAAATAGCGCGTAAATGCCAAAAAAGGGGAATTTTCAGTGTTATTAATATTCAATAAAAAGACTAAAAATACATGATTTTTTAACAATCCTATAAAATAAATTAGTTGAACACTTTCTTCGCTTACTGTGTTTTCAAAATTGAAGTAATGCTATTGATATTTTTTTGTTTCTTATATTTTTCAGATTTTTTTTCAATAACAACAAAATAATGTTAACTCCACCAGCATATCATTAGCCATTATTCACACAGATTTATTTGTTATGAAATTTTGCATATATAATCGCAGTTTCTATAATCATAATTTATCATTTCTTTGCACTGGCAGACAAGTTATTTAGTGAATTGATTGGAAATATTTATATCATGTATTATTACTAAATAAAATACGCTGAGAAAAAAATACCGAGCGTACCTCGGCTGACTTGCATTGGTCTGGTTTTTGATATTTTTCCTTTGAACCTAGCACAGAAAGTGCCTGCTGTTTAAAAAGAACATCAATACGTTTGTTCTTCGAGGAGCATTTTTTATTTATTATCTTTCGATAACATCGACTGTTGTGTGACATTTTTGCAGTAAATGCGATAGTCGTAAAAGCCGTAAAGATACAGCGACAATTCGACACATCGGCAGTTCGGTAACTTGAGGATTTTCATCTTGTTACTGTAGCGTATTTTTCTTTCACTTTATAATATTCTGTTTATTTTATACTTACCAAGTAGGCGAGTGTTTAATTATAAATATTTGCATGTATTATTTCATTAAAGCCAACAGTAAATAACAAACTCAATAACGATTGTCACGCCGGTATGCCTAAAATACGAAAGTGAGACTTTTGACGAAAGAGAGCGAAAGTGGGCGAAAGTGACTTTTAAAATTTGAATTGTACCGTTTTAATAGAATTTCACAGTTTGTAGACGTATATTATTAGCAACTAATAATATTTCTTTTAAAAAAATAATCCCTATGATGATTTAATTACCATTTGTTTGAATAATTTCTGTGCACAAGTTCTGAGATCTTCCTTGCGCTCACATTGAAGAATACGAAAGTGACTTGTAAAATATGAAATAAAGCATTGAATTGAAAGTTATACATAAATTGCATTTTTCAGGCGTATAATATCCAAAATTAATACTGTTTATTTTCAAAAATAATCATTATGATGATTTTTACCCCATTTTTTCTACATAATTTCTATATAAACAAGTTCAACAATCTTCCTTTCGCTCACAAAGAAAATACGAAAGTGACCTCTAAAATATCAAATATAGAGTTTAACTGAAATATAGTGTTGAATATCAAATTATTTATTTCTGAAAATATTGAAAATATACGTTTACGAACGACCTATGTCGCAAAGCAAGCGTAAAGTAAACATCCCTGATAATAATGATTGAGTTCATGAATTTGATATGTGAAAATAAATTGGCATATTTTACTTATGGTTTGTGTGTCTTCTTTTCTGTTTTTGGGTATATTTTTTGACGGTGGGGAATTTTCGTAATTTCATGGGGAAAAATATATATTCCGAGAGGTGGGGAAAGGGGCCGAATATCGCCGAATATTTTGACCAAAAAAACACTGCAAGACAATCCATTCAAAAATAACAAAGTTACAGCCAATAATAGACAAAAAAATGAAAATTTCAATAATTTGACCTTCAAAGTCAAGGTCATTTATGAGTGAAGGTCAAGGTCTGGCTGGTTATTTTTAAGTGATATCCTTGAAGATTATTATGTTAAAGTTTGAAGACAATCCATTCAAAAATAACAAAGTTACAGCCAATAACAGCATTAACTTTTAACCTTGAAGGTGAAGGTCATTTATGGATGAAGGTCAAGGTTAGTGTGGTTTACTGAAAGGTCTTGTCCCAAGGGTTATTGTGGCCAAGTGTGAAGACAATACACCAAGAAATAAAAAAGTTATGATCCAGGTACAAGTTTGCGGACGGCAACGGGAACGGCAACGGCAACGCCGACCCGACTATAACAATACCTCTACTTTTTTTTCAAAAAAAAAAAAAAAAAAGTCGAGCTAAAAAATGAAAATATCACTTAATAGTGTTATGTACTTTACCACAGAGCTAAATCCGTACTGTAACGTACCGAAAAATGGTGTTTAGCTAGGTTTTCGAAAGGTCATTTTGTTCAATCGAATTTTGAGACCTAAAATATCAAACAAATTGGTTAAAAAGCAGCAATACAATACTTCAAAGACAAATGTTATCAAAAGACAATAAAATAGACAACAATTCTGTATTACAAACCTATTTCGCCAATTTTTAAGATTAATAAACTCTTCTTCCAAAACAATCGTTCCAAATGGTGCAAAATTTTCAAAGGGAGTCAATCATGTCTAAACTAAATATGACTCATACATAATCGATTTGTACCGAAACCACCACAACGGCATCAACAGAGACTATAAAGTTATGGAAGACAGGGGTGAGAGTGGTTTCATCGAACTACCGTATAATATTTAGTACTTTGTATAGACAATAGTCCATAATATTCTAATGACATCTAAGTCATTGTATAAACAACTAACACAATTAGAACTGTGTCTTGACTGTTTAATTTACTAATACCAAGTGCGCTGGAGCTGCATACATTTAGGAAGGAATGCCTGTTACAGAGAATCATGGGAAGTATAGACTTGCTATAGTGATAACATAAATGAATTATAAGTATTTCGGTAAGTCGAAGTTGAAGGGACTTGCGTAAAAACTTCGACACATCGGGACTTCGACTCATGAATCGCTCTCAATTCCATAACAAAATTTCGACCTGTAACTAGTCCTAATTATAAGATCTATTACGAAACCTATTTCATGTTTTCCATCATTAATCTGATATTTACATTTTACAATGATATAATACCATGTTAAATAATTATTAGCTAATTATTTGGACTACCCGTTGACGTATACAATAGAGTTATAAAAGGCGTAACAATACGAAAGGGCGATAACTAAACCAGCTTATATAAAATATTTCGCGTGTTATTCTCACGCGACACCGGGTCAAGGATGTTTTCAAATGAAAGTAGTTCCATATACCACTACGGCAATTAAATTAGTAACGATTAAAGCATTTTATCACACATTTTATCGCAAACAAAGACGGTTTGAACACACGGCTGTGTAATTAACACCTGCCACACAAGTTGATATGAAATCGTCTTCGCAGCCAGATAAGGTGTGAAAAATGTCTCGAGATGGAAGGTGTCAAAATAATCGAACGAATTCGACTTATTTGTGGTAAATTGCACTAGATTTACTTTATACGGACCACGAAAAACTTCGACACATCGAAAAATTCGACACATAAAATCTCGACTCATAAACAGGTTTTTATAAGGAATAAATAGGGGAAAAATTCGGGACTTTCATTTTCTTCGACACATCGAGAAAATCGACTAATCGAAGTTCGACTCATAGAAGTTCTACTGCTAGCTTCTGGTTTTATGATGGGAAAAAACAATGGAAAATAGTGAGTGATTTTACGCAATTTTGAGACGTCCCACCGTTGCCATGGTAACAGAAAATTTTAGATTGAACATGCTGTTACAAAAGCTATTGTCCAGCCAAGTTTTATCAGTATTGAAGCATTTTTCATAGTTCCATAGCCGTTTGAACTTGTAACAGGAGGCTTTTCAATGAAAACGGCCATTTTTCACAATATGCTCATGTGGTAAAAGGTTAAGGCTTTCCATATCGGACAGATTTATATTTAAAAATTCAAACATCGACCTCGTTGAATATGTATGAATTACACATGTCCACACGAAATGATATTGATTGTGGATTAATATGCTATATTTATTATTATCTACATTGACTCATTCAATAATAAGTATAAAATAGCTAGCGTATACTAAAGGGAATAGATTGAGAAAATCTCATATGTAAACATATTTTCATTCTGTACTGATGCAATTATAAACTTGAAACAATTACTTTAATTGTAATAGTTTATATATATCATAATATCATATAGATGTATTGAGCATTGAGGAATATTGATAATTTACATAAGTTAATTAGAATATGAAAACAAAGGAATAGCTAATAAACAATTAATGTATACATGTATTCTAATTTGCTAAAGAGACACCATCTCAATGGAGACATAGCACAAAACCATTTCTGATATTAACTAACTCGTTAAAGAATCAAAATTGAGGAGCATTTGACAACGCGCAAGTCAACCAGGAGCGTGCAGTCAAAATTGAAGAATTATTTTTAACTTAAACAATCAGAAGGGTTATATTTATATTATTGTTATGTATTAAGGTATTTTATGTTATAAGGAAATATCTTTATTGACATTTTTTTTCTATAATCAATTTTACACTATCTCAACTCTGTGCTGAGTCCCTGTGATCATGTCCACCAGCAGCTCGAGCTATAGCATATCTCATACCTCATGTACGGTTTTGACGAAACGAAACATCAAATCTTATAAATGAATGTAAATCCAAGTCTTCAAGTCAAGATTAAAGTGACCTTGACCTTTCATGACCAACCTCACAATTTAAATGACTTTGGTCAAAAAGTTATCTACATGTATTAATTGGTTGGACAATTTTTTGTTTAAAGTTTAAAGTTACACTGGCCTTGACCTTTGGCCATCTAATATCAAGTGTATATATATATATATATATATATATATATATATATATATATATATATATATATATATATATATATATATATATATATATATATATATATATATATATTATTATATAGATATCATTCACTAATCATGACTTTCATGTATGGAAGTTATCCAGCAAGGTTTGTTTTACTCGGGTGCTTTTCTTGCATGAAAAAAAGAATAAAGGGGCACCTCAGGTCTTCCTTCTTCACCTTCAAAGCTCAAAGTCACCGAAAGAACTATGGTGCGACGTTTAACCTATCCGAAACAAGATTGCATTTGAGAAAAATGCTATGCCACCGCATTAAAACAACACTAAATAGTAGTGTATGAACAGATTTTTGTTGTTTCTATACAATTTTGAAGATTGTCATAATGCATAGATCCCTGACCTATCTATAATTCTTATTATCAAATTAGTGGTTAAATATGTTGTTAACTCAATAAAAGATCAGAGTAGGAATATATATCAGTGCAATCAAATCTATTGAATTTGGTGGTAAAGGTCATATTTCACACAGCCTAAATTTCATGACTACATCAAGAGACAACACAATAAGACCCTTTGTCAAAATCTAGGTCAGCTGATATCAAAGTTCATTTTACATCTAAATCTGTGCACATGGTTCAAATTTCATAGCTGTACAACAAAGGAAAAGAAAGTAAGTCACATCATCGAAATCTAGGTCACCTGATATCAAAGTTAAATTTAAAACTAAAACTGTGCACATGGTCAAAATTTCATCAAAGGACAAGAAAGTAGGTCACTGTCCCCTTGGGCAAGGCAAAATTTTGGACCCAAGGTGTTAATTAAAAAAATCTTGATACATGCCCACCAAACAACATTTCAAGTCAAATATCTAAGCTGTAACTTTCTTCCATTCAGAAAGCATTTGTTTTATTTTCTGTTTTTACTATGTGTAAATAATGAGAATCACAAATTTTGACACCAGAGGGAAATTTTGAACAACTTTGGTAGAGGACCTATAGATGATATTATATAGCAAAAATCAAAGTTCTATGCCTTGTACCGTCAGACAAAAACAATTTTTATTTTTTGACTATATGTACATAATGAAAATCAATTACCCCGGGGCGGAACAAATTTTGACCCCAGGGCTATAATTTGAACAATCTTGGTAAAGGTTCACTTCGCAAAGTCTCATGCCACATATCTAACCACTAGCCTTTGTAAATTTAGAAAAGAAGATTTTTCAATTCAGAGAAAAAGATATTTCAAGTTTTTACTTTATACAGGTAAGGAAAACTATCGCCTCTGGGGCAGGGCAATTTTAACAATAGGGGCATAATTAAAAGAACGTTAGTAGAGGACCCATAAATGATATTATATACCAAATATCAAAGCTCTAAGCCTTGTACCTTTAGACAAGAAGATTTTTATTTTTTTACTATATGTACACAGTGAAAATCAATGACCCCTGGGGGTGGGGCCAATTTTGACCCCAGGGCTATAATTTGTATAATCTTGCTAGAGGTTCACTACATAATGTTTCATGCAGAATATCTAAACTCTAGCCTTTGTAAATTTAGAGAAGATGATTTTTTAAGTTTTTATTATATATAAGGAAAACCTATGGCCCTCGGGGCGGGGCTAATTTTGACACTAGAGGCAAAATTTGAACAACTTTGGTAGAGTACTTATAGGTGTTATTATTTAACAAATATTAAAGCTCTAAGCCTTGTACCTTCACACAACAAGCAATTATCATAGTATTGCAAGCAATCCATAAGTCCCCTACCGGTTAGAACCCCAGCAACATTCTGAAGGGCCATTGGCAATTCACTTATGTTTTTATTTTAAGTAAATTTGTTGAAAAAGTTCTTTAAAAGTGATCACAGGAAACAGTTTTTATGTACAGACAGACGGACTGAAGCACACTCTACAGTTATTTTTTAAACATCCCTGTTATCAAAATATAACATTTTTAAAGCAAAATTTTAAAAAAGGAGATAACTCTTGAAATAAAGATGCAAGATGTCATACATGATGTGAGTGTAACAAAGAACAATAAGTGAAGTATAAATAATGAATGTTTATTTTGAATTTGAAGTAAATGAAAGTTAAAAGAACGAATAAGAAAAATTAAAAGTTTAAGGAGGAGATAATTCTGGAAATATGGATGCTAGATTTATAAACCTTGTCATATTATTATGATGTGGGAGTTTGAAGAAAATCCTATAAGTAATGATCGAAGCAGTTGGAGTAAAAATAACCAATTTCTCTAGAAAAAGTCTAAGTTCAAAAGGGGCATAATTCTGGAAATAGTCTTGCTAGAGTATTGAACTTTCTCACAAATGTTGAGTGATAATAAGAAAAATATATATGAAGTTTGAAGTAGATACATTCAGAAAAAAAGAAGTTATTAAAAATTTTTTTTTTCATGAAAATTTTAAGTTCAAGGGAGCTAATTCTGATAAATTTTGTGCTAGAGTTGTAAACTTTGTCACATATGATGTGGTTGATGACTAGCAACTTATATTTAAAGTTTGAAGAAAATACCTTAAGAAATAAAGAACTTATAGTGAAAAAAACTTAAAAACTAGAATCAGAAATCTTGAAATTCAGTCTATTTGTTGCCATAGCAACCAGAATTTTCAACATAGGAAGATAAGAGAAGTATGTGCATAATTTCCATACTGCCATCTACCCATATGTCAAGTTTCATAAAAAATATTTTCAGTACTTTTTGCATTATCACTGGATCCAGGTTATGTGTAAAATTTGCCATATTTTCAGTCTATTTGTTGCCATAGCAACCAGAATTTTCAACATAGGAAAAAAAGAAAAAGACGTGCATAATTCCCATACTGCCATCTATCCATATATCAAGTTTCATAAAAATATTTTCAGTACATTTTGCGTTATCGCGGGATCCAGGTTATGTGTAAAATTTGGCATATTTTCAGTCTATTTGTTGCCATAGCAACCAGAAGTTTCAACATAGGAAGAAAAGAAAAAGACGTGCATAATCTCCATACTGCCATCTATCCATATATCAAGTTTCATAAAAATATTTTTAGTACTTTTTGCGTTATCTCGGGATCCAGTTTTGTGGACGGACGGACTGACGGACGGACAGACGGACGGAGTGTAAACCTAAAGTCCCCTCCGGAAATTGGTAGGGGGGGACTAATAAAAATTTTTACTGTATGTATATATTGAAAATCAATGACCCCCGGGGCGGGGGAAATTTTGATCCCAGGGCTATAATTTGAACAATCTTGCTAGAAGTTCACTTCACAATGTTTTATGCAAAATATCTAACATCTAGCATTTGTCAATTGCTAGAAGATTTTTTAAAAGTTTTTACTATAAGTTTATACTATATACATATAAGGAAAACCAATGACCCCGGGGCGGGGTATATATCTCATATTTAAATCCTGGTGCGAAATCAAAATGTAAAAATCTTCGCGATGATTAAAGCAGCACACCTCCAGATTCATGCTAATTTTCATGAAAATTTTGAAAATGTATTTGAATGTTTAACATAAAGGAAGCAAATTACACATTATCAATGGCACTTACAGCTCACGTAAATTACCAAAAAGTGGTCAAAATATGCAAAAATATGCCTTACTGCGTTAGTAACGCAATATAAATATAGTTGTGAATACTGAAAAATCTGTCCTTAACCGCACATAACTTGTATAACATGTACATTGTATTACTTGAATCTTGCATCATTTTACTTTTCCTTATATTATAGTACACATTTCTGATGTTTGATTTTATTGAAATATTTTGACTAATCTTTAGACAAGCAGCTTTAACCTTAATTTTCGCATGTTTCTTTCGAGAACTTTAACTTATTACCAGTGTCAATAGTGAAAAGTCTTCGGACGAGAATGTTAAATCTCCCTAACTTATCTATTAACAAGAGCCAGTGCGTTTGACTATAGTCTCAGTGCTTGATAGTAAAACAAAGAGCCTCAGAATAATGAAGAATTTTTTATCTTCAAAAATTGCCGTAGTTCTGTCAAAATTCACAATTACAATAGCTCTTCCTATTTTGTGAGTAGTCGAGCTTAAACAAGAGATTTAGTCAATTTTAAATCGTAGCAGGCGATATTTTAACTGCCTCAAACAGGACACCATAGAAACTGACGGAAAATTGTAGCAAACCAGATAGCGCAACCCATGGGTAAATTCAGAATCAAATAAATTGGATGGCCATTTCCAGGAACATTGTAACTGTTGAGTTTAGCATTGACGAAACTAACATATACTGTCCCAGCACACCCCCCCCCCTCTCACACACACACACACAAATCATCGGCCATATACAGCTGATTATTGCGTTAAGCTAAGCATGTGAATAAGGAAACTTACCGCATTTGGGGTCCAAAACGTTATCTATATATCATTGACGCAAAAGAGACGGTTTCAATGTTGAATGACATAATAGATCTCTCTGATAATGCAGCCATTTTAACAGTGTTTATCATGAATGAAAGTGAATTCTGTGCGATTCAAATAAGCGCACAAAATTTCGTGCGGATACAATTTGCTTACAAAAGCTAAAAGGCCATGCAAATATTTTCTCTAGTTTTATATTTTCAACCTGAACATACATTTAATTTCAATTAAATTTATTTATAATTAAATGTGTTTATTAATTGATCTGTTCTTTTTACTTTAACGTCGTGTAAGTCGGATACAGTTAGTCGTTTTTTCTTCAAAAGTATCTTCTTACAGAAGAAGACAGTTCGCTAGGACAAACAACAATTTATCCTCGGCTTCGCCTCGGACAATTTGTTGTTTATCCTAGCAAACTGTCCTCATATGTCTGTAAGAAGACACTTTTGAAGAAAAACTCGTACTGTATCCATTACTTAGCGAAGCATAAGACAAAACAATACAAATTTAAAAGATGAGAAAAGCATGATAATAACAATTTCATATTTCGTATTCTAGTAAAACCACGATAATAACAATTAATTACACATTTAGGACACGAGTAAACCGTGAAAATAAAGATTTATATTTTGGAGACAAGTAAAACCATGATAATAACAATTACATATTTTGGACCCCAGTAAATCCATGATAATGAATGTTACATATTTTGGACACGTGTTAACCATGATAATTATAATATATTACAATTATAAATAGAAAAGATGTGGAAAAACAGGTAATTGTATAGGTACTGTCTTTGGTATACAAATCATAATTGTATAGGAACTGTCTTTGGTTTACAAATTATACTTCCGTGGCCGAGTGGTTAAGGTCGTTGACTTCAAACCACTTGCCACTCACCGCTGTGGGTTCGAATCCCGACAGAGACTTTGGATTCTTTAATGTGAGGAAGCTATCCAGCTAGCTTACGGAACGTCGGTGGTTCTACCCAGGTGCCCGTTCGTGCCTGAAATAATGCACGGAAGGTCACCTGAGGTCTTCGGCCACCAGTAAAGCTGGAACGTCGTGATATGACCTATACTGTGTCGATGTGACCTAATCAAACAAACAAAATAAGAACTGTCTGAGGACAGTAACGCTCGACTATTCGAAAAGTTATCACAAGGGTGTTTCATTGAGTATAATAATGCTTACCTATATGAATACATAAAATTGTCCGAAAAGGTACAAACCCTTCAGTAGTTATGGAGATGCCAGCTTACAAGCAAAACTTTACCTAGAATTTCTAAGTCGAAAATGGGGCATAATTATGCAAAAAAGCAAATCAAAGTTATGGGACCTGTGCCAATCATCTTAAATAATCACAGAGAACAAGTGTGTGAAGTTTCAGTCCATTCCCTTCAGTAGTTATGGAGATACCAGCTTACATGAAAAAACTTAACCAAGAATTTCTAAGTCGAAAAAAGGGCATAATTATGTAAAAAAGCAAATCAGAGTTATGGGACTTGTGCCAATCACCTGAGATAATCATAGAGATCAAGTGTATGAAGTTTAAATCCATTCCCTTCAGTAGCAGTAGTTATGGAGATACCAGCTTACACGCAAAAACTTAACCAAGAATTTCTAAGTTGGAAAAGGGCCATAATTATGTAAAAAAGCAAATCAGAGTTATGGGACTTGTGCCAATCATCTTAGATAATCATAGAGAACAAATGTGTGAAGTTTCAATCCATTCCCTTCATTAGTTATGGAGATACCAGCTTACACGCAAAAACTTAACCAAGAATTTGTAAGTCGAAAAAGGGGCATAATTATGTAAAAAGAAAATCAAAGTTATGGGACTTGTGCCAATCATCTTAGATAATCACAGAGAACAAGTGTGTGAAGTTTCAATCCATTCCCTTTGGTAGTTATGGAGATACCAGCTTACACGCAAAAACTTAACCAATAATTTCTAAGTCGAAAAAGGGGCATAATTATGTTAAAAAGCAAATCAGAGTTATGGGACTTGTGCCAATCACCTGAGATAATCACAGAGATCAGGTGTGTGAAGTTTAAATCTATTCCCTTCAGTAGTTATGGAGATACCAGCTTACATGCAAAAACTTAACCAAGAATTTCTAAGTTGGCAAAGGGGCATAATTATGTAAAAAAGCAAATCAGAGTTATGGGACTTGTGCCAATCATCTAAGATAATCATAGAGAACAAATGTGTGAAGTTTCAATCCATTCCTTTCATTAGTTATGGAGATACCAGCTTACACGCAAAAACTTAACCAAGAATTTGTAAGTCGAAAAAGGGGCATAATTATGTAAAAAAGCAAATCAAAGTTATGGGACTTGTGCCAATCATCTTAGATAATCACAGAGAACAAGTGTGTGAAGTTTCAATCCATTCCCTTCAGTAGTTATAGAGATACCAGCTTACATGCAAAAACTTAACCGCAGGGACGCCGACGCCGACAAATGGGTGACTGCATTAGCTCGATTATTCTGTGAATAGTGGAGCTTAAAAAAACATACTAATACAAACGGAAACACGTGGAAATTTTTGACATAATAACAGAGGTTAAGGAAAAGTATACATAGTATATATGAAGTAATATTTACATTTGTATGCAAGAAATTGCCCCTTATTATCTATATGGTAAATCTTCAAACCTAACACAAAACAGAAGAATGTTAAATTCAAATTCAACAGTTTTTAGTACTGTACATAATTTGTGTAATCTGTTTTTTTTCTTCTTTTTCTTGCCGTGTCATTATGTCTTTCGGTCTCAGCAGTATACCAGAGTTAATAGCATTTCATACGATATGCATGATAGATATAGTGCTAAAATGGTTTGCATGCACTTTTGTCTACTTAAATGTGCATCTCAACGTGCGATTCAAGATTTTTTTTCCTTAAAAATGATTTATCACATGTATCACATTTATAAAGTTTCTCTTTTTTGTGCCTTCGCGTATGTTTTTTCATCTCACAACTGTTGGAGCACTGGAAAATGCAATATTTGCATTCATATGTAATTTTGTTAGTATGGATATTCATATGCCTATCTCGGCTTTGAAGACCCTTAAAAGATCGATTCTTCACGTCAATGTGTATTGTCATATGTCTTTCAAGATGGTGGCTCTGAGAAAATGAACGATGGCATATTTCACATTCATGATTCTTCTCACCAGTGTGTATTGTCATATGTCTTTTAAGATTTCCACTTCGAGAAAATAAATTTTGACATATTTCACATCTATGATTCTTCTTGCCAGTGTGTACTGTCATATGTCTTTCAAGATTACTGCTAGCAGAAAATGAACGATGGCATATTTCACATTCATGATTCTTCTCACCAGTGTGTATTGTCATATGTCTTTTAAGACTTCCACTTCGAGAAAATAAATTTTGACATATTTCACATTTATGATTCTTTTCACCAGTGTGTATTGTCATGTGTTGTTTAAGATTACTGCTATGAGAAAATGAACGTAGACATATTTCACATTTATGATTCTTCTTGCCAGTGTGTACTGTCATATGTCTTTCAAGATCTCCACTTTGAGAAAATGAACTATGACATACGTCACATTTATGATTCTTCTCGCCAGTGTGTATTGTCATATGTGATTTAAGATGACCACTTAGAGTAAATGAACGGTGACATATTGCACATTGATAATTTCTCTCACCAGTGTGTACTCTCATATGTTGCTTAAGATTACTGATATTAGAAAATGAACGATGACATACTTCGCATATATTATTCTTCTCACCAGTATGCATTATCATGTGCGTTTTAAGATTACTGCTGTGCAAAGTTGAATACACACAAATTTCACATTCATGATTCTTTTCACCAGTGTCGGTTGTTTTAAGACTACTGCTATTGGCAGGTAATGATTAATCAATCATATATTTTGCATCTGAAATTTTCCTCAGCAGTTGACATTGTTATATATACTTGAAGATCACATCTACAAGGAAATGATTTAAAACACACTATATTGACTAGTGTATTTTGAGGTTACTAATTTTCTACAATGACTGATAAAATAATTCCTTCATAATTGTGAGTTCGCATTTTCCAGTATAGGAATATTCACAAACTAAAGTTTATATAGTCACTGGTTTGTAAAAATGATGTTTCAGTACAATAAGAAAATTACGAAGGAAAATAAATGATCACATGTTGCAAAGCAATAGTTTTCTTACAAGAGTGGTTTCGCATATGCTTCTACAAATCACAACATATTTCTTCACACACACATATTGTATCTGTACCTCTGCTCAATAGTGTTTTTGTTGTTGCTTTTCTGCTAATGCCACATGGTTGTCACTGTTTAAAAAGAAAGAAAGGAACAAGCAACTGTTAGTAAAAGTAAACATTTGTAAAAATCCTTTCAATACCTTATAAAAGTGCATTTAATAAATTTCATAAAAACAGAAATACATGTGTAGCGACATTTTATAATTAATTGGTTTTCATATCAACTTTGGTGTCAACACAAAGCATAAAAACCTGAAACCTCATTGTGGCTAAATCGGAAGAACAATTTCTGTTTGCATGAGAAACTCCGTCTTCTGATCACCCATACATTAATGTTAAAACAACAAACTTGGCTATTATAAGAAGCAATCATAATTAAACGGTATAAATCTGCATTGTAACTGATGTTTTAATAGAAATTTAATCTTTTTTATGAGATGATTACTAATACACTGTGAAGCTTAAACAGTTAGTGTGTTTTCACAAAAAATCTCATACATTTGTAATTCCTGTGTAATAATAAATAGCAACAATCCTTACCAAATAATGGTGATAAGTCAAATAAAGACTCAATAAAGAGTTATCTCTCTTTTATATCATTCATAATAAATATAAATATATGAGTTTATTTGACATGTAATATCCTGTTCCAGATAAGCACATCATGATTCAAATACATCTATAGCTCTTTATACATCTCCCATTATAAATATCACAAATTTTAACAAACTGTTTCTTTTAATTAAACCGTGTCGTAAGATATCGTAAATACTGTATTGTTATGGGCTATGATTACCAGTATTATGCCTGGTCTGAAAATGGCCACCATCAATTGTCAAAATGTCAACAACAAGATCATTTTTCTTTCTGTTTACGTCATATATTATGCCCAATAAACAAACTAACTTTAAAAGAAATAGCATAATTATTTTTCTAGAAATATGATTTTTATGTCATAAGCCTGATCGGGCATTTTCACCAGCCTGTTTAAAGAACGGGAACGATCATATTAAAACATATACATCATGACTCACTGCAGTGATTCAGATTGGATCTTTAGATAATTTATTTTATCTCTAAATAAGAAATGTAAACGGTGGACTGGTATGCACCGGTACCCTTTTAGGGTATCAAGCTTATTGCTGAATGACAAATATAATACACTGAGAGTTCAATACAGTTCATTTATGTAATTCGATTGCATTGTCTCAAGATAAAAATTCAGGAATTCGAAAAAATCTAGCTAAACGCCATTTTCCGGTACTTTCTGTATACGTTCAACTCTGGGGAATCCATCTAAAGGGCATGTACATGTAGTAACAATCTGTATGTTTTTGGTATTTATTTTGGATTAAACTAAAGTGTAATAAAACAATTATTTCTGAGTAAGAAAATAATAAAATATCACTGTATGAATAATTCAATACAAACAAAAAAATAAATACAAAAGTTTCTGCAGAAAATATCTCTATCTATTATGGCACATCTACATGTATGTAGCAACGACTCTTTTAATTCTACAGAATTTTATCATACTACTGTCTGAGTATAGGAAACTTTTTTTTGGAAAATGTGCGATAGATAGTACAGGAACATCAATAAATTTCAAACACATCAAGAACAAGAGCCACCGCCGGGCGGGGGCAACGCTCGACTTTTTACTTTTTCAAAACGTCAAAACGCAAACATAGAAAGGTTTGAACATATCTTAACGTTTCCTTTTTATAAATTTAGTTGGTCTGTCTTGTCACATTAGTTTTGTTTATCTATTTTATATATATATATGAATAGAAACACGCAATTCTATAAATAGAAACACGCAATTCAATAAATAGAAAGACGCAATTCTCTAAATAGAAAGACGCAATTCTATAAATAGAAACATGCAATTCTATAAATAGTAACAAGCAATTATATAAATAGTAACACGCAATTCTGTAAATAGTAACACACAATTCTATAAATAGAAACACGCAATTCTTAAAATAGTAACAGGCAATTCTAAAAATAGAAACACGCAATTATAAAAATAGAAACACGCAATTCTTAAAATAGTAACACGCAATTCTAAAAATAGAAACACGCAATTCTAAAAATAGAAACACGCAATTCTAAAAATAGTAACACGCAATTTCTAAAAATAGTAACACGTAATTCTAAAAATATTAACACGCAATTCTAAAAATAGTAACACGCAATTCTAAAAATAGAAACACGCAATTCTAAAAATAGTAATTCTAAAAATAGTAACACACAATTTCTAAAAAAAGTAACACGCAATTCTAAAAATAGTAACACGCAATTCTAAAAATAGTAACACGCAATTCTAAAAATAGTAACACGCAATTTCTATAAATAGTAACCCGCAATTCTAAAAATAGTAACACGCAATTCTAAAAATAGAAACACGCAATTCTATAAATAGTAACACGCAATTCTAAAAATAGAAACAAGCAATTCTAAAGATAGAAACAAGCAATTTCTAAAAATAGAAACACGCAATTTCTAAAAATAGAAACACCTAATTTTATAAATAGTAACACGCAATTCTAAAAATAGAAACACGCAATTTTACAAATAGAAACACGCAATTCTATAAATAGAAACACGCAATTCTATAAATAGAAACCCGCAATTCTAAAAATAGAAACCCGCAATTCTATAAATAAAAACCCGCAATCCTATAAATAGAAACCCGCAATCCTATAAATAGTAACCGGCAATTCTAAAAATAGAAACACACAATTCTATAAATAGTAACACGCAATTCTAAAAATAGTAAGATGCAATTTCTATAAATAGTAACCCGCAATTCTAAAAATAGTTATACGCAATTCTAAAAATAGAAACAAGCAATTTCTATAAATAGTAATACGCAATTTCTAAAAATAGAAACAAGCAATTTCTAAAAATAGAAACACGCAATATACGTTGTCGTTGTCGATGATGATGATGATGATCATAGATATATATATATATATATACACACACACACACACACACCAATAAATATATAATTATGGTCATTTAATGCACAAATCTGAGAAAATTCAGTAATTTAACCTGCAAGGTCAGGGTCATTAAAGAGCCCGAGCAAATTTGGGTTTGAAAAACAACAAGTTCTGTTATAATATGAAGTTGATCTCTTCAATAATAGCAAAGTTACAAAAAAAAAAACGCCAAAACAATGAAAATTTCAATAATTTGACCTTCAAAGACAATGTCATTAATGAGTGAAGGTCAAGGTCTTTCGGTATATTTTTAACAGTTATCTTTGAAGATTATTATGTTCAAGTTTCAAGACAATCCATTCAAAAATAACAAAGTTACAGCCAATAATAGACAAAAAAATGAAAATTTCAATAATTTGACCTTCAAAGTCAAGGTCATTTATGAGTGAAGGTCAAGGTCTGGCTGGTCATTTTTAAGGGATATCCTTGAAGATTATTATGTTAAAGTTTGAAGACAATCCATTCAAAAATAACAAAGTTACAGCCAATAACAGCATTAACAAGCAAAAATTGGACTTTTAACCTTGAAGGTGAAGGTCATTTATGGATGAAGGTCAAGGTTAGTGTGGTCTACTGAAAGGTCTTGTCCCAAGGGTTGTTGTGGCCAAGTATGAAGACATACACCAAGAAATAAAAAAAGTTATGATCCAGGTACAAATTTGCGGACGGCAACGGGAACGGCAACGGCAACGGCAACGCCGACCCGACTCTAACAATACCTCTACTTTCTTTTCAAAAAAAAAAAAAAAAAGTCGAGCTAAAAAATGAAAACATCACTTAATAGTGTTATGTACTTTACCACAGAGCTAAATTCGTACTGTAACGTACCGAAAAATGGTGTTTAGCTAGGTTTTCGAAAGGTCATTTTGTTCAATCGAATTTTGAGACCTAAAATATCAAACAAATTGGTTAAAAAGCAGCAATACAATACTTCAAAGACAAATGTTATCAAAAGACAATAAAATAGACAACAATTCTGTATTACAAACCTATTTCGCCAATTTTTAAGATTAATAAACTCTTCTTCCCAACAATCGTTCCAAATGGTGCAAAATTTTCAAAGGGAGTCAATCATGTCTAAACTACGAGGTATGTTCAAAAAGTTCGTGGACTTTTGCTGTCATTTTTTACTTGGTTCATAAAAACACCCTAAGTGGATATGAATCGAAAGAATGTCTTTATTTCTACAAGTAAGATTTACTTTTATTGTAAACTTATATTTCCTTAACGAGTTATGTGCACTTTAATAACCATGGCAACGCAACATCGGCGCACGCCAAAATTTTCGTATAATGTTAGAATATAAACAAATGGTGAAACAACCTGAATGATTGTTTTATGAAGTAAAATACTAGTAATCATCTACTAATATTTAAATGACATAAATCTGAAATATGACATCGTTTGGACGTTGAATAGCTGAACAGACAGGTTTTGAGTTGCAGTAGACAGACGGGCTAGTTGGGAAGTATAAAGCCCGTTTAAAAACTAGAAATTCGCTCTTTCTGAAATTTTTACCAATAAATGTGGGATAATCCTTCATATTTTTATGAGGTGATTAAATTAACAAAGAACAATGATTTGGTGAGCAAGTCTATGAGTTTCAGGTCGCGCAAGCGATTCAAATACGGCAAATACATGCTCACAGACAGAAAGGGCGACGGATAATTTTTAGCGGCAAATTGTTGGGACGTTTGTAACGTCAATTGCAAAAGATCTACAGAAGTCCAGAAGTATGAAAGGTTTGCGAGATGTCCGACATTTTTTAATTTCTGCATCGGGTCTATGGATTCAATTCTGACAAAAAATTTAATTTAATTAAAATAATATTTTATTTCATTCATCAGGATATATGCGTATCTACAACCAATGATTTTTATTTGTATTACGTGTGTTTACCCTGGTCTGTTTTATAATTAATGCTAGCCGGTGTTCAGTAGATTTACCGCATTTACCGCATAGAATAATTGTCAGTTGGTAAAATATTTTTCTTTATCTTTGATAATTATATTGTTTAAAGATCGGACGAGGGTGGTTTCAAGTTGATACTTTAAATCAACAATTGAATTGTCCGTTAAGTATCTAAATTACTCAAAAATCCCGATAAAGAGCGGAAAGTATGCGGCACTCGGACCCTTATACGGAGAATGGAGCAAAAAGATTACCACTTTATATCTTGGGTCATCATCACAAACAGAAAAATGGTTTTGATATATGTACCGCAGATATTGAACACTAAAAAGAGTACTTTCAGAAACAATGACGCTGGTAAAATGTTTCATTTATATTGCGACGTCACGAACGTCATTTTGTTTCATCATCAGCGTGCGCCGGATTGTGCACCCCTTGTGATTTGTAACTGTCACAGAATTGTTATCTGTAAACATATTGTATTGATTTTTTCAGTGTTTGTTAAGGACATATTATCATATATGTCTCTTGTAAAATCATATACGCAAATTAAAAGATGTGAACAGTAGAGCCGCAGTCCACGAACTTTTTGAACAGCCCTCGTAAATATGACTCATACATAATCGATTCGTACCGAAACCACCACAACGGCATCAACAGAGACTATAAAGTTATGGAAGACAGGGGTGACAGTGGCTTCATCGAACTACCGTATAATATTTGGTACTTTGTATAGACAATAGTCCATAATATTCTAAAGACATCTAAGTCATTGTATAAACAACTAACACAATTAGAACTGTGTCTTGACTGTTTAATTTACTAATACCAAGTGCGCTGGAGCTGCATACATTTAGGTGGGAATGCCTGTTACAGAGAATCATGGGAAGTATAGACTTGCTATAGTGATAACATAAATGAATTATAAGTACATAATTTTACATCTCCTTTGTTTTGAAAATAAAAAATAGTGAATTATTATATGTACCCTTAAAATTTTCTTAACTTATAAAGTTAGATAAATCATAACAACAAAATGAAATTATTAAGCCAATATTAGTCCATCAACCTCGATAGCCTGGTCTATCAGCTGGGGGGATCTTCTCACTGGGAAGAAAAGGCGAGGGCTTCATTTCATATTTAATTCTATATAAAATAAATATAATTGTGTCATATTTAATTCTACATTAAATATTTATTACATGCAGTTCCTTTATACTTGATTGTTAGGCTCCGCCTACTTAGTGTACTGACCAATTACTTTCATTTTATTTGACAGTCTTAGAAATAAACTCAAAGTATAAACATCTCGTATTCTCTGCATCCACAACAAATAAACAAACATAAAACAGAGATATTCATGTTTGTCCTGCTTATCTTGATATGACATGGCAATACCTTCTGCCTTGATCGTTCGATACAGCTTCTGGTTCTACAGGAAGACACAATTATAACCTTTCACCAGAACTAGGGCGACCGTATGTCTGGACCATGCACATTTTCAAATTCAACATTTCCTTTTCATTTTTTTTCAATCTTTTGATATGAATATCATCATAAACATGTCGTATATTTAACTTTTTCCCTCATAAAGACGTCTTTTGGCGGCCTTTTGTCCCACCCCTCATTTTGAGGCCTCAAACATTAAAAAAAGCTCTATTTAGACCTCATGCAAACACTGTTTTTCGTTTGAGAAATATTGTTTAAAAATGTGATCACGTTTTCAGCGCCCCCATCAAAATAATACACCAAATGGCCCGGGTTGACAGAAAGGGGATGTGCACCCTTTCTGTTTTGGGGGTTTAAATGGAGGGCGGCAGTCCTCCTCATCGCCAAGAAAATTGTGGACATGTGACAGCTCAGATCGATCTTAAGGTTTAAGTGTAACCGACGCTGAAAAGCCTTTTACTCTATCTCAATGCATTGAGAGTTGCAGCACTTTAAAAAACAGTTATGATGGGAAAAAACAATGGAAAATAGTGAGTGATTTTACGCAATTTTGAGACGTCCCACCGTTGCCATGGTAACAGACAATTTTAGATTGATCATGCTGTTACTAAAGCTATTGTCCAGCCAAGTTTTATCAGTATTGAAGCATTTTTCATAGTTCCATAGCCGTTTGAACTTGTAACAGGAGGCTTTTCAATGAAAACGGCCATTTTTCACAATATGCTCATGTGGTAAAAGGTTAAGGATTTCCATATCGGACAGATTTATATTTAAAAATTCAAACATCGACCTCGTTGAATATGTATGAATTACACATGTCCACACGAAATGATATTGATTGAGGATTAATATGCTATATTTATTATTATCTACATTGACTCATTCAATAATAAGTATAAAATAGCTAGCGTATACTAAAGGGAATAGATTGAGAAAATCTCATATGTAAAACATATTTTCATTCTGTGCTGATGCAATTATAAACTTGAAACAATTACTTTAATTGTAATAGTTTATATATAACTTAATATCATATAGATGTATTGAGGAATATTGATAATTTACATTAGTTAATTAGAATATGAAAACAAAGGAATAGCTAATAAACAATTAATGTATACATGTATTTTAATTTGCTAAAGAGACAGCATCTCAATAGAGACATAGCACAAAACCATTTCTGATATAAACTAACTCGTTAAAGAATCAAAATTGAGGAGCATTTGACAACGCAAGTCAACCAGAAGCGTGCAGTCAAAATTGAAGAATTATTTTTAACTTAAACAATCAGAAGGGTTATATTTATATTATTGTTATGTATTAAGGTATTTTATGGTATAAGGAAATATCTTTATTGACATTTTTTTTCTATAATCAATTTTACACTATCTCAACTCTGTGCTGAGTCCCTGTGATCATGTCCACCAGCAGCTCTATACCATATCGTAACGCTGCATGTAAGTCTAAGCATTCTTTAATTATAGGCAAACAAGCATATTTGTGTTATAACCATATTGACCTTGACCTTTTACTATGTCATCACCATATAAAAAAGCCTCATGTACGATTATGACGAAACGCAACATCAAATCTTATAAATGAATGTAGATCCAAGTCTTCAAGTCAAGATTAAAGTGACCTTGACCTTTCATGACCAACCTCACAATTTAAATGAATTTGGTCAAAGAGGTATTTACATGTATTAATTGGTTGGACAATTTTTTGTTTAAAGTCACACTGGCCTCGACCTTTGACCATCTAATATACATGAATATATATATAGATCTAATTAACTAATCATGACTTTCATGTATGGAAGTTATCCAGCCAGGTTTGTTTTACTCGGGTCCTTTTCTTGCATAAAAAAGAATAAAAGGGCACCTTCTTCACCTTCAAAGCTCAAAGTCACCGTAGGAACTATGGTGCGACGTTTAACCTATCCGAAACAAGATTGCATTTGAGAAAAATGCTATGCCACCGCATTAAAACAACACTAAATAGTAGTGTATGAACATATTTTTGTTGTTTCTATACAATTTTGAAGATTGTTATAATGCATAGATCCCTGACCTATCTATAATTCTTATTATCAAATTAGTGCTTAAATATGTTGTTAACTCAATAAAAGATCAGAGTAGGAATATAGGAATATATCAGTGCAATCGAATCTATTGAATTTGGTGGTAAAGGTCATATTTCACACAGCCTAAATTTCATGACTACATCAAAAGACAACACAATAAGACCCTTTGTCAAAAACTAGGTCAGCTGATATCAAAGTTCATTTTACATCTCAATATGTGCACATGGTTCAAATTTCATAGCTGTACAACTAAGGAAAAGAAAGTAAGTCACATCATCAAAATCTAGGTCACCTGATATCAAAGTTCAATTTTACAACTAAAACTGTGCACATGGTCAAAATTTTATCAAAGGACAAGAAAGTAGGTCACTGTCCCCTTGGGCATGGAAAAATTTTGGACCCAAGGTTTTAATTCAAAAAATCTTGATACAGGTCCACCAAACAACATTTCAAGTCAAATATCTAAGCTGTAGCTTTCTTCCATTCAGAAAACATTTGTTTTATTTTCTGTTTTTACTATGTGTAAATAATGAGAATCACAAATTTTGACACCAGGGGGAAATTTTGAACAACTTTGGTAGAGGACCTATAGATGATACCATATAGCAAAAATCAAAGTTCTATGTCTTGTACCGTCAGACAAAAACAATTTTTATTTTTTGACTATATGTACATAATGAAAATGATTTACCCCGGGGCGGAACAAATTTTGACCCCAGGGCTATAATTTGAACAATCTGGGTAAAGGTTCACTTCGCAAAGTCTCATGCCACATATCTAACCACAAGCCTTTGTCAATTCAGAAAAGAAGATTTTTCAATTCAGAGAAAAAGATATTTCAAGTTTTCACTTTATACATGTAAGGAAAACTATCGCCTCTGGGGCAGGGCAATTTTAACAATAGGGGCATAATTAAAACAACTTTAGTAGAGGACTCATAAATGATATTATATACCAAATATCAAAGCTCTAAGCCTTGTACCTTAATTTAGACAAGAATATTTTTTATTTTTTACTATATGTACACAGTGAAAATCAATGACCCCTGGGGGTGGGGCCAATTTTGACCCCAGGGCTATAATTTGTATAATCTTGCTAGAGGTTCACTACATAATGTTTCATACAAAATATCTAAACTCTAGCCTTTGTAAATTTAGAGAAGATGATTGTTTTTAAATTTTACTACATATAAGGAAAACCTATGGCCCTCGGGGCGGGGCTAATTTTGACACTAGAGGCAAAATTTGAACAACTTATAGGTATTATAATTTATCAAATATTAAAGGTCTAATCCTTGTACCTTCAGACAATAAGAACTTCTGATTTTTTACTGTATTTTTATATTGAAAATCAATGACCCCCGGGGCAGGGCTAATTTTGACCACAGGGCTATAATTTGAACAATCTTGCTAGAAGTTCACTTCACAATGTTTTATGCAAAATATCTAACATCTAGCATTTGTCAATTGCTAGAAGATTTTTTAAAGGTTTTTACTATAAGTTTTTACTATAAACATATAAGGAAAACCAATGACCCCGGGACGGGGCCGACTGTGACCAAAGGGCTATAATTTGAACAATCTGGGTAGAGGTTACCAGACAATGACTTATGCAAAATGTCTAAGCTCTAGACCTTTTGAGGTCTTTACAAGAAAGTATTTTAAGTTTTTACTATATGTACATAAAGTGAAATCAATGACCCCCGGGGCAGGGCTGATTTTGACCACATGGCTATAATTTGAAAAAATCTTGGTAAGGGTCTACCAGACAATGCCTATGTAAAATATCTAAGCTTTAGCTAGGCCTTTTGTGTCTTTACAAGAAGGTATTTTAAGTTTTTACTATATGTACATATAGTGAAAATCAATGATCCCCGGGGCGGGGCTGATTTTGACCCCAGGGCTATAATTTAAACAATCTTGGTAGAAATCTACCAGACAATGCCTTATGCAAAATATCTAAGCTCTAGCCCTTTTTTGTCTTTACAAGAAGATTTATTTTTAATTTATTCTAATTATTCCTTGTGGTTGCCATGATTTCTGCATGGAATGGAATTTTTTGAACAACTTTGGAAGCCCTTCACCCAAGGATCAATCCTGCTAAGTTTGGTTGAAATTGGACAAGTGGTTTTTCACAAGAGGATTTTTGAAGTTTACTATACAATCTATATAACACACACACACGCACGCACGCAAGCACGCACACACCCACACAGGTGAATCGCTATTTGCAGCGGTGGCATATAAATCCCACAAACTAACCATTACCAACTCCACATAAAATAATTTACACATTGTAAACGGCACTTACAATCAGCGTAAGCAATACAAAACTAGGCCAAAGTAGGGAGAAAAAACCTTTACTGCCTTAGTAAATACGTAGTCGAAATAATTATGGTGATAAATACTACGAAAGTATAAGTATTATTCGCACAAAACATGTAAATCAATTCTTGAATCTTTTTAACTTTTCTTAAAACCTTAGTACCCTTTTCTATCTAGTTTGATTTTCTTAAATTTTGGCTCATCTGGATGAATGCAGCTTTCAAGTAAACTAACGTCCTGTCTAGGAAAATAAAACCACAAAAGCAAGTACATATGTACATGTATAACTTCTATTTTTACAAACACATTTTATTACACAAAGCAAAAGCCCTTCCGGACAAACGCCCTCCAGTGAAGATGATAGAGCGGACAAAAAAGCCCTCTCATGAAAATTACAGGGCGGACAAAAGCCCTCCCGTGAAAGTCATCGGCGGACAAAAGCTATCTCGTAAAAATAATACGGCGGACAAAAGTCCTCCCGCGGCAATACATAAGTACGTTGAATGAATATCTGGATTAAAACTGCAGCCACTAGAGTGTTAACAAACTTTTTCTATTTTTTAGCTTCTGTGACCTTGTTTTTGACCGGTTCGAACTTGACCTAGAAATCATCAAAACAACCTTCCTGACAAATTTCCAGAATATTTTGATCAACACTGCAGCCACTAGAATGTTAACAAGCTTTTACTATTTTTAGCTCCTGTGACCTAGTTTTAGACTCGGGATAGCCCATCTTCAAACTCGATCTGTATTTCATCAAGACAAACATTCTGACAAAGTTTTACAATGATCCAATCAAAACTGTGACTGCTAGACTGTTAACAACGCAATTGTTGACAACGAACGACGCACTTCGTGGTCAGGTGAGCTAAAAACTACAAATATTTATGTAACAATCCTAATATGTTGAGTGCATTGGAAAATAGGGCTAGCCGAAAATAGCAGATATTGAACATACATATACATGTAAATATTTAATTCGGGGAGCTTTTGTCCATCTTGTTCATTTCAAGGGAGGGCTTTTGTCAGCCCGAACATTTTCACTGGAGGGCTTTTGCCCGCCCTGTCATTTTCATAGGAGGGCTTTTGTTCGTTCGTTCTTTCATTGTCACAGAAGGCTTTTGTCCGCCTTGTCATTTTTGGACGGGAGGGCTTATGTCCGTTTCCCCATAGATATAACTATATTTTATGCAACCTTAAAATCTAAAACACAAGACAAACTATAATTATTCAGATATTGTGTATGTAGGTACATTTCTGTAAGTAATGTTTTTATATGTGTGTGTTTTAATGTGTTTTATAAGGTTATCTTTGTCTACAAATGACCTATCACATGTATCACACTTAAAAGTCTTCTCACCAGTGTGAACTGCCATATGTTTTTTTTAAATAACTCCTATATGCAAATTACTAACGACATATTTCACAGTTAAAAATCTTCTTATCATAGTGCAGTTCTTTCATTTTGCTTTATATGATTATTTTTTCTAAAAATTACATGGTCACATATTTCACATTTGCAAGTTTCATAACCAGAGTGTACTTTTGCGATATGTGCTTTAAGTCTACTAAACAGTGCAAATAAAAAACCACTTATATCACACTTATGATTCCTCTCACCAATGTGTATACTCATATGTCCTTTCAGACTGTTTATCCATGCAAATGCATGATCACAAATCTCACATTTATAATTCTTTTCACCGCTGGGTAAAGCCCTATGTCTTTTTAGACTACAACAACCGGATTATCAGTGGTTTCAAATGTTGGGTTAGATAAAGAATAAAACAATCAATTAGAACAGAAACTGGTAGTCTTAAAAGTAGATAAGAGCCATGTTAACATGGCCATCCCCCGCCGAATGTGTTTGCTCATTGGAAGAATATATATGAAGTAGAGCAGAATAATTCAATTTTAAGAGGTCTTTTGGTAATGAAAACTGATGGCTGAAGTGAAAATAGATTTGAAAACTATGAGAATATTGATGGCTGAAAATAACAAAGGGCAATAACTGAAAAATAATGCAGGGTAGGCAATCATTCTTGTGTGCTGCGATCCTCCTTAATGAGATCTATCCACCTATGAAGTTTCTAGTTGATACCTCTTACACATTTTAAGATAAGCTCGAACAAAAAGTATGAAAAATAACGATACGACATAATAACTATGATGGGTAGGGTTATCACTCTTGTGCACTGCACACCTCCTGCATGAGTGAGAAATATACACCTATGAAGTTTCATGTTGATATCTCAAAGGCTTTTTGAGTTATGCTCTGGACAAAAATTAAGTTTGAAAACATAACAAAGGGCACTAACTGAAAAATTATGCATGGTAGCGTTATCATTCTTGTGCGATGCACTCTTCCTTAATGAGATCTATCCGACTGTGAAGTTTCAAGTTGATACCTCTACCACTTTTTGAGATAAGCTCCGGACAAAAAGTATGAAAACTAACAAAGGGCAATAACTGAAAACATATGCATGGTAGTGTTATCATTCTTGTGCACTGCACTCGTCCTCAATATGATCTTTCCACCTATGAATTTTCAAGTTGATACCTCAAGTACTTCTTGAGATATGCTCCAGACAAAAATCTCGGACGGAAGGACGGAAAGACGGACGGAGACTATTTCTATATCTATTTCTATAAAAGTGGGGTGGTTTTAAATGTAGATCACGTTACCATTAAATTAAAGAACAGAAAATTCAGTTCTTAAAAAAATTGGTCTTAATAGAGGGGTGGTCTTAAAAATCCAGGGATGTCTTAGGTATGAATTCTACAATTATCTAATTTTGAATAGAAGGAATTAATACAATCTTTAAATTATATAAATATTATTATCAGAACATGATAATACATTTATTTTTAAAGTTTACAGTTATAGTGAAAAATTCAAGGGTTATTTCATAGACATGGATACTAATATGTTGTTTATATAATTATCTTTATGTGTAAATAACACACATATACAACTTATATATTCAACTCAATGTTTTTTTGGCTTTAACAAATAACATACATACAATGTTCATCCTCAATACATGTAGTATTAGCGCAGCATAAGACAAAATAATGCATATTTAAAACATGAGAAAAGCATGATAATAACAATTACATATTTTGAATTCTAGTAAAACCATGATAAAAACAATTAATTACATATTTAGGACACGAGTAAACCGTGAGAATAAAGATTTATATTTTGGAGACAAGTAAAACGATGATTATAAAAATTACATATTTTGGACCCCAATAAATCCATGATAATAAATATTACATATTTTGAACATGTGTTAACCATGATAAATACAATTATAGATACAGTTACTGTCCATGGTGTTCATATTGGTGTTGATAATTGAATAGGTACTATCTTTGGTATACAAATCACACTGTATAGGTACTCATCTTTGGTTTACAAATTATACTTCCGTGGTTAAGGTCGTTAACTTCAAACCACTTGCCCCTCACCGCTGTGGGTTCGAATCCCAACAGGGACTTTGGATACTTTAATGTGAGGAAGCTATCAAGCTAGCTTACGGGACGTCGGTGGTTCGACTCGGGTGTCCGTTCGTGCCTGAAATAATGCACGGAAGGGCACCTGAGGTCTTCCTTAATCACATAGGAACTCGAGACCGGGACCGCAGATTGCGGCGCACATTTTCGATCGTGTAACGGTTTTTTAAACGTTTCTGCTACATCTTAATATCTTAAAGTATTATCCGAGTATATGGCCTCAAAAAATATATTATCAATTGAATCCAATTCGTCTCTTTCAAAACTGGTCAATTTTTACGGTATTATAAAAAAGACAAGGAGTGCCATCCGCCATTCGCCGCAACGTTTTCGGCATGAGTTTTTCCCCTTTGGCTACAATTGATTACTATTTTTTTTCAGAATTTTGTTCCCGTTATTTTTGTCAACTATCAGGTATCAGCCGGATATAACGTTCACGGTTTATTGATTACACGTGTTGACATGTATAGGCGGCATTATAACGGGCGTATTCGTGTTTTGATTTGTAAACATGGAGAAAACAGACACTTCAGTAATATGGTCCAACTGATTTTGCCTAACTGAAAAAATGAATATTAAAACATGATCCATAGATAAATATTTTAGGCACTCATCTGGTATTCGTTACTAGAAAATGTGAAAGTTTTCCATGTATTGAGTGACATAAAGAGAGTAATAGAAAAATTAAAACAAAAAATCAAGCATATCAAGGGGGATAACTTACGCCGAACGTTGCGGTAAATGGCGGATGTCACTCCTTTTCTTTTTTCAATATACCGTAAAATTGACTGATTTTTAAATTAGCAGATTATATTAAATTGAGATTAGATAATTAAAGACCACCCGCCTGCATAATATGAAAATATATTCAAAGGTCGGACAAACAATATGTAAAACCGGTAAGGATTCGGATTTATGCACCGCAATATGTGGTCCTGTTCTAGAGTTCCTATGCCTTAATCAGTAAAGCTGGAACATCGCGATATGACCTATGCTGTGTTGGTGTGACGTAAACCCCAATCAAATAAACAAAAAAAACAATTCATACTATTAACTAATACAAATGGAAAAACCAGGAAATTGTGACACAATAAGAGAGGTTAAAAAAGTATACACAGTATATAAAGTAATATTTACATTTGTATGCAAGAAATCGCCACTTAATATCTATATGGTAAATCTTCAAACCAAACACAAAACAGAAGAATGTTAAATTCAAATTCAACAGTTTTTAGTACTGTACATAATTTGTGTAACCTGTTTTTTCCTTCTTTTTTTTGCTGTGTCATTATATGTCTTCCGGTCTCAGCAGTATACCAGAGTTAATAGCATTTCATACGATATGCATGATAAATAAAGTGCTAAAATGGTTTGCATTCATTTTTGTCTACTTAAATGTGCATCTCAACGTGCGATTCAAGATCTTTTTTCTTTAAAAATGATTTATCACATGTATCACAATTATAAAGTTTCTCTTTTTTGTGCCTTCTCGTATGTTGTTTCATCTCACAACTGTTGGAGCACTTGAAGATGCAATATTTGCATTTATATATAATTTTATTAGTATGGATATTCATATGCCTATATCGGCTTTGATGACCCTTAAAAGATCGATCGTTAACGTCAGTGTGTATAGTCATATGTCTTTTAAGATTACTGCTCCGAGAAAATGAACTATGACAGATTTCACATTCATGATTCTTCTCACCAGTGTGAATTGTCATATGTTTTTTAAGATCTCCACTTCGAGAAAATGAATTATGGCATATTTCACATTTATGATTCTTCTCACCAGTGTGTATTGTCATATGATTTTTAAGAGAACTGCTATGAGAAAATGAACGGTGACATATTTCACATTTATGATTCTTCTCACCAGTGTGTATTTTCATATGTTGTTTAAGATTACTGCTATTAGAAAATGAATTATGACATATTTCACATTTATGATTCTTCTCACCAGTGTGAATTGTCATATGTTGTTTAAGAGAAGCCCTCTGAGAAAATAAACGATGGCATATTTCACATTCATGATTCTTCTCACCAGTATGTATTGTCATATGTTTTTTAAGATTACTGCTCTGAGAAAATGAACGGTGACATATTACACATCTAAGACTATGATTCTTCTCACCAGTGTGTATTGTCATATGTCTTTTAAGATCTCCACTTCGAGAAAATGAATTATGACATATTTCACATTTATGATTCTTCTCACCAGTGTGTATTGTCATATGTTTTTTAAGATCTCCACTTCGAGAAAATGAACTATGACAGATTTCACATTCATGATTCTTCTCACCAGTGTGTATTGTCATATGTTGTTTAAGATTACTGCTATTAGAAAATGAATTATGACATAATTCACATTTATGTTTCTTCTCACCAGTGTGAATTGTCATATGTTGTTTAAGAGAAGCCCTCTGAGAAAATAAACGATGGCATATTTCACATTCATGATTCTTCTCACCAGTGTGTATTGTCATATGTTGTTTAAGAGAAGCCCTCTGAGAAAATGAACGCTGGCATATTTTACATTCATGATTCTTCTCACCAGTATGTATTGTCATATGTGTTTTAAGATGACTACTTCGAGTAAATGAACGGTGACATATTGCACATTGATAATTTCTCTCACCAGTGTGTATTGTCATATGTGTTTTAAGATTACAACTTTGTGAAAATGAACGGTGACAAAGTTCACATTTATAATTCTTCTCAACAGTATGTATTTGCATGTGCGTTTTAAGACTTCTTCTGTGCAAAGTGGAATATTCACACATTTCACATTCACAATTCTTTTCACCAGTGTATTTTTTCATGTGATTTTTAAGATGACATTTGTGTACACATATTTCACATTCATGATTCATATCTTCAGTGTGTATTGTTCTTTGTGTTTTAGGATGACTACTTTGCGAAAACGAACGGTGGCATATTGCATTTTCATAATTCCTTTTACCAGTGTGAATTGTCATATGTGTTTTCAGACTACTGCTATCCGCAAGTAAGCAATCACATATTTTGCATCTGAAATTTTCCTCAGTAGTCAACATTGTTATATATACTTAAAGATTGAATCTAAAAGAAAATGATTTAAAACACACTGACACACACTATTGACAAGTGTATTTTGAGGTTACTAATTTTCTACAATGATTGATAAAATAATATCTTCATAACTGTGAGTTCGCATTTTCCAATACAGGAATATTCACAAACCAAACTTAAAGTCACTGGTTTGTAAAAATGATGTTTCAGTACAATAAGAAAATTACGAAGGAAAATAAATGATCACATAATTTGCAAAGCAATAGTTTTCTTTCAAGAGTGGTTTCACACATGCTTCTACAAATCACAACATATTTCTCCACACAAACATATTGTATCTGTACCTCTGTTCAACAGTGTTTTTGTTGTTGTTGTTGTTGCTTTCTCCTGGTACCACTAGCTTGTAACTATTTAGATAAAAAGAAAGGAACAAGCAACTGTTAGTAAACATTTGTAAAAATATATATTTACTTAGTGGAAATTATGTTAATCCTTTAATAATAAAGGTGCATTTATTCAATTTCATTAAAAACAGAAATAGCGACATTTTATAAATAAATAAATTGGTTTTCATATCAACTCTAGATCTTACTTGGTGTCAAGACAACCAAAGCATAAAAATCTGAAACCTTATTGTGGAAGTTCAATTTCCGTTTGCATGAGAAACTCCGCCCTCTGATCATCCATACATCAATATTAAAACAACAAATATGGCTATCTGCATTGTAAGGGATGGTTTAATACAAATTTAATCTTTTTATGAGATTATTACTAGTAAATGCACTGTAAAGTTTAAACAGTCAGTGTGTTAAAAAACTGTTTGCACAAAAAGTCTCATACATTTGTATTTGCTGTGTAATAATAAACAGTAACAATCCTTACCAAATAATGGTGATAAGTCAAATAAAGAGTTATCTCTCTTTTATATCATTCATAATAAATATACATATATGAGTTTATTTGACAGATAATACCCTGTTCCAAATAAACACATCATGATTCAAATACATGCAAAGATTTTTATACATCTCCCATCATAAATATCACAAATTTTAACAAACTGTTTCTTTTTAATAACTTTTGCCGTAATATATCTTGAATACTGTATTGTTATTGGCTCTGATTACCAGTATTCTGCCTGGTCTGAAAATGGCAACCATCAATCGTCAAAATGTCAACAACAATACTAAGAGCAAACTTTTAGTTTTATCATTTTTCTTTCTGTTTATGTCATCTATTATACACAATAAACAAACTAACTTTAAAAGAAATAGCATTATTATTTTTTTAGAAATATGATTTTTATGTCATAAGCCTGGTCAGGCATTTTCACCAGCCTGTTTAAAGAACGGGAAAGATTATATTAAAACATATACATCATGACCTACTGCAGTGATTCAGATTGGATCTTCAGACAATTTCTTTTATCTCTAGATAAGAAATATATACGGTGGACTGGTATTCTGATTCCCTTTCAGGGTATCGAGCTTATGGCTGAATGACAAAGATAATACACTGAGAGTTCAATACAGTTCATTTATGTAATTCGATTGTATTGTTTGCATTGCTCACGTGAAATCTTAAAAGATAAAATTTACGAATTCGAAAATCTAACTAAACACCGTTTTCCGGTACTTTCTGTACACATACAACTCTGGAGAATCCACCTAGAGAGCATGTAGTAACGACTTGAATGTTTTTGGTATTTTTTTGGATAAAATTAAAGTGTAACAAAACAATTATTTCTTTGTAAGAAAATAATTAAATATCACTGTATCAATAATTCAATACAAAATAATAAAGTAAATACAAAATTTTCTGCAGAAAATATCTCAATCTATTATGGCAGATGCAACAAAGACTGTTTTAATTCTACAGATTTTTATTATTTTTTGGAAAATTTGCGATAGATAGTACAGGAACATTAATAAATTTCAAACACATCAAGTTTTTTTCCACCGTAAACGGTAAAATAATGGTAGAAAAATGGAAACATCACATAATAGTGTTATGTACTTAATTGGGTGCAATTCCCCAGAGCTAAATCCGTAACGTACTGGAAAACGGTGTTTAGCTCGATCGAATTATACGATCGAATTCTAAGACCTAAAATATCAAACAAATTGGTTCAAAAAGCAGCAATACAATACTTCACAGACAAATGTCATCAAAAGACAATAAAATAGACAACAATTCTGCATTACAAACCTCTTTGCCAAATTTTGAGACCAAAAAACTCTTCTTTCCAAAAAACGTTGAACAATCGTTACAAATGGTGCAAATTTTCAAAGGGAGTGAATTATGGATAAACTAGATATGATTCATACATAACCGCTTCGTACCGAAACCACCACAACGGCATCAACAGCGACTATAAAGTTCTAGAAGCCATGGTTGAGAGTGATTTCGTCGAACTATCGTTGAATAAGTTGAATTGTAAACAAATATGTTATCTTGTGTTGAGATATATAGATTAATCTTTTATAAATAAGTAATAAGTACATAAAAATTAAATGATTAGATTTAACAACTTATCTGTAGCAATTATTTGATATAACGGGCATATTTTTGTTATTTGTAAAATATCAGGGCAATTCGTACCGAAAATCATTCGTACTCAATGTCATTCATACCAATATTCGACCCATTATCAATATCTCTTGGATGCTTGATTTCTTCAACTTCAGTAAACGACCATTAAATATAACTACGTTATTGGGTATAAATAGAGCTCAAAGCTGCGGACAGTCAGTCTCTGTCCAGCTGCCGAAGTGTCAACACCACAGAATTAATTAATTAATATTTTAGTTTAATTACTTGGGTTCTTGCACTATTTACGAAGTATTTCAATTGCATCAATTTAACATTGCGTTAGGTGTAATTGTTATTACTAAAGTATTGAAAATTTCTATATCCAAGTGTTTTTTCTATATATATTAAATAGCCTAAAAAGTGTCACCCCAATTTTATATCCAGTTCAAGGACCACTTATTATCTTTCAAGCACATTACTGTTATAACATTAGTTAATTAAACTTGATTCCAAAGTTTGAACAAATTATTGTATAATCATTTGTAACCAATCAACTGGCAAAGTAGCCATAAGAAAAATTATATATAACAGCTAGCCCGTGCACGTTACAAAGTCTTGTCAAGGGATTCTGAGAAATGTTGATCAGCATGTGTAGTTGTGCACCTGGGTATTTTCGTCTGGATAGTTTTAGTAGTTTAAGACTTATTGCCCTTGACTTAGTAAAATTTTGCAATTTTGAACTTGTGTCGCATGTAACTCAAAAAGGATTTGACATAGTCATTAAACCTTACTGGAAGGTTGCTCAGCATATTTAGTTTTGCACCTGAGGTTTTGCTTGTGGATTTATCCAGTATTTGTAGTTATTACCCTTGACTTAGTAAAAACCGTTTCATTATGTTGTTATTTGTTCCTAATGTGTGCTTGAGTTAGAATCAACCAACTTTACAGGAATAACGATCAACATCACTAAATTACTGGAATAATGATTCACATCACTGTGAAGCTATATATGCACCTGGGACTTTGCATGTGGATTTTTTTTCAGTTTTGTTGCCCTTAACTTACAGTAGTATAAATTTGCAATTTTCAACTTGTTCATGCATAGCTCAAAAGGTATTTCATTTGTAGGCCTGAAAGTTTACAAGAATGTTGGTCAGCATGTGTACTTATGCACCTTGGGGTTTGCTTGTGGATTTATGTTAAGTTCTTGCCCTTTACTTAGTAAAAGATTTTTATTTTTCAAAATTTTTTTGACCTAGAGTCATAAGATTGACAGAACAGTGGCGCGGTGGGGGCACCCGTGTCCTATGGACACATTTCTTGTTCTATTTCTAAGTCACACTGGCCTTGACCTTTGACCATCTAATATACAAAAAAATATATATAGATCTCATTCACTAATTATGACTTTCATGTATGGAAGTTATCCAGCCAGGTTTGTTTTACTCGGGTGCTTTTCTTGCATAAAAAAGAATAAAGGGGCACCTCTGGTCTTCCTTATTCACTTTCAGAGTCACCGTAAGAACTATGGTGCGACGTTTAACCTATTCGAAACAATATTGCATTTGAGAAAAATGCTATGCCACCGCATTAATACAACACTAAATAGTAGTGTATGAACAGATTTTTTTTGTTTCTATACAATTTTGAAGACTGTCATAATGCATAGATCCCTGACCTATCTATAATTCTTATTATCAAATTGGTGGTTAAATCTGCTGTTAACTCAATAAAAGATCAGAGTAGGAATATATCAGTGCACTCGAGTTTATTGAATTTGGTGGTAAAGGTCATATTTCACACAGCCTAAATTTCATGACTACATCAAGGGACAACACAGTCAGACACTTTGTCAAAAATCTAGGTCAGCTGATATCAAAGTTCACTTTACATCTAAATCTGTGCACATGGTACAAATTTCATAGCTGTACAACAAAGGAAAAGAAAGTAAGTCACATCTTCAAAATCTAGGTCACCTGATATCAAAGTTCAATTTGACAACTAAAACTGTGCACATGGTCAAAATTTCATCAAAGGACAAGAAAGTAGGTCACTGTCCCCTTTGGCAAGACAAAATTTTAAACCCAAGGTTTTTATTCAAAACAAGCTTAATACAGGTCCAAAAAACAACATTTCAATTCAAATATCTAAGCTGTAGCTTTCTCCCATTCAGAAAACACTTGTTTTATTTTCTGTTTTTACTATGTGTACATAATGAGAATCACAAATTTTGACACCAGAGGGAAAATTTGAACAACTTTGGTAGAGGACCTATTGATGATATTATATAGCAAACTATCAGAGTTCTATACCTTGTACCTTCAGACAATTTTTTTTAAAATTTTTTGACTATATGTACATTATGAAAATCAATTACCCCGGGGCGGAACAAATTTTGACCCCAGGGCTATAATTTTAACAATCTTGGTAAAGGTTCACTTCGCAAAGTCTCATGCCATATATCTAACCACTAGCCTTTGTCAATTCAGAAAAGAAGATATTTCAATTCAGAGAAAAAGATTTTTTCAAGTTTTTACTTTATAAATGTAAGGAAAACTATCGCCTCTGGGGCAGGGCAATTTTAACACTAGGGGCATAATTAAAACAACTTTAGTAGAGGATATTATATACCAAATATCAAAGTTCTAAGCCTTGTACCTTCAGACAAGAGGATTTTTAATTTTTTACTATATGTACATAGTGAAAATCAATAACCCCTTGGGGTGGGGCCAATTTTGACCTCAGGGCATTAATTTGTACAATCTTGCTAGAGGTTCACTACATAATGTTTCATGCAAAATATCTTAACTCTAGCCTTTGTAAATTTAGAGAAGATGATTTGTTTAAGTTTTTACTATATACACATGTATAAGGAAAACCTATGGCCTTCGGGGCGGGGCTAATTTTGACACTAGAGGCAAAATTTAAACAATTTTGGTAGAGTACCTATAGATGTTATCATTTAACAAATATTTAAGCTCTAAGCCTTGTACCTTCAGACAATAAGAATTTTTGATTTTTTACTATATGTATACATTGAAAATCAATGACCCCCCGAGGCGGGGGCAATTTTGACCCCAGGGCTATAATTTGAACAATCTTGCTAGAAGTTCACTTCACAATGTTTTATGCAAAATATCTAACATCTAGCATTTGTCAATTGCTAAAAGATTTTTTTTAAAGTTTTTACTATAAGTTTATAATATATACATATAAGGAAAACCAATGACCCCGGGGCGGGCCGATTGTGACCCAAGGGCAATAATTTAATTTGAACAATCTGGGTAGAGGTTTACCAGACAATGACTTATGCAAAATGTCTAAGCTCTAGACCTTTTGGGTCTTTACAAGAAGGTATTTTAAGTTTTTACTATATGTACATATAGTGAAAATCAATGATCCCCGGGGCGCAGGGCTATTTTTGACCTCAGGGCTATAATTTGAACAATCTTGGTAAGGGTCCACCAGACAATGCCTATGCAAAATATCTAAGCTCTAGGCCTTTTGGGTCTTTACAAGAAGATCTTTTAAATTTATTCTTATTATTCCTTTTGGTTGCCATGGCAACCAGATTTCTGCATGAAATGAACAACTTTGAAAGCCCTTCACCAAAGGATCAATCCTGCTAAGTTTGGTTGAAATTGGACGAGTGGTTTTTCACAAGAAGATTTTTAAGTTTACTATATCATCTGTATAAAACAAACACACACGCACGCACACACGCACGCACGCACACACACGCACGCACGCACACACACACACACACACACACACACAAACACACACAGGTGAATCGCTATTTGCCACCTCATCGCATATGCTACGGCGGCATATAAATCCCACAAACTAACCATTACCAACTGCACATAAAATAATTTACACATTGTAAACGGCACTTGCAATCAAAGTAAGCAATACAAAACTAGGCCAAAGTAGGGAGAAAAAAACCTTACTGCCTCAGTTAATACGCAGTCGAAAATAATTATGGTGATAAATACTACTATTTTTAGCCCTTTGTGACCTTGTTTTTGATCTTCGAACTTGACCTAGAAATCATCAAAACAACCTTCCTGACAAATTTCCAGAATATTTTGATCAAACTGCAGCCACTAGAATGTTAACAAGAGCCATGTCAACATGGCCATCCCCCGCCGAATGTGTTTGCTCATTGGAAGAATGTATATGTAGTAGAGCAGAATAATTCCATTTTAAGAGGTCTTTTGATAATGAAAACTGATGGCTATAGTGATTACAGATTTGAAACCTATGTGAATACTCATGGCTGAAAATAACAAAGGGCAATAACTGAAAAATAATGCAGGGTAGGTTATCATTCTTGTGTGCTGCGTACCTCCTCAGTAAAATCTATCCACCTATGAAGTTTAAAGTTGATACCTCAAATACTTTTTGAGAAAAAAATTGAATTGAAAAATTAAGTATGAAAATAACAAAGGGCAATAACTCAAAAATTATGAAAGGTAGAGTTATCATTCTTGTGCACTGCACACCTCCTGAATTAGATCTATGTACCTATGAAGTTTCATAATGATATCTCAATGGCCTTTTGAGTTATGCTCTGGACAAAAATTAATTTTGAAAAATAAAAAAAGGGCAATAACTAAACAATTATGCAGGGTGGAGTTATCGTTCTTATGCACTGCACTCCTCCTTAAAGAGATCCATCCAGCTATGAAGTTTCAAGTTGATACCTCAAATACTTTTTGAGATAAACTCTGGACAAAATAGTATGAAAAAGAACAAAGGGCAATAACTCAAAAATTGTACAGGGAAGAGTAATCATTCTTGTGCACAGCAATCCTCCTCAATAAAATCTATTCACCTATGACATTTCATGTAGACATCTCAAACACTTTTGAGTTATGCTCTACTCGGGTGAAAAATTAGGTATGAAAAATAACAAAGGGCAATAACTCAAAAATTATGAAAGATAGAGTTACCATTCTTGTGCACTGCACACCTCCTGAGTGAGATCTATGCACCTATGAAGTTTCATTTTTATATCTCAAAGGCTTTTTGAGATATGCTCTGGACAAAAATTAATTTTGAAAAATAACAAAGGGCAATAACTCAAAAATTATGCAGGGTAGAGTTATCATTCTTGTGCACTGCACTCCTCCTCAATGAGATCCATCCACCTATGAAGTTTCAAGTTGATACCTCAAATACTTTTTCAGATAAGCTCTGGACAAAATGGCATGAAAAATAACAAAGGGCAATAACTCAAAAATTGTATAGGGAAGAGTTTTCATTCTTGCGCACAACATTCCTCCTCAATAAGATCTGTCCACCTATGACATTTCATGTTGATATCTCAAACACTTTTTGAGTTATGCTTCACTTAGGTGAAAAATTAGGTAAGAAAAATAACAAAGGGCAATAACTTAAAAATCATGAAAGGTAGAGTTATCATTCTTGTGCACTGCACACCTCCTGAGTGAGATCTATGCACCAATGAAGTTTCATGATGATATCTCATAGGCTTTTGGAGTTATGCTTTGGACAAAAATCAATTTTGAAAAATAACAAAGGGCAATAACTCAAAATATATGCAGGGTAGAGTTATCGTTCTTGTGCACTGCACTCCTCCTGAATGAGGTCTATCCACCTATGAAGTTTCAAGTTGATAACTCAAATACTTTTAGAGATATGCTCGGGACAAAAATGTCGGACGGAAGGACGGAAGGTCGGACGGACGAGACTATTTCTATATCCCCCGCCGCCTTTTCGGCGGGGGATAACAAGATTTTACTATTTTACTATTTTTAGCTCCTGTGACCTAGTTTTTGACTCCAGATAACCCATCTTCAAACTCGATCTGTATTTTATTGAAACAAACATTCTGACAAAGTTTGACAATGATCCAATCAAAACTGTGACTGCTAGACTGTTAACAACCCCATTGTTGACAACGAACGACGCAGAACGACGGACGCCGGACATAGTCCCATCACTATACCTTACCTTGACCACTTCGTGGCCAGGTGAGCTAAAAACTACAAATATTTATGTAACAATCCTAATATGTTGAGTGCATTGGAAAATAGCAGATATTGAACATACATATACATGTCTATATTTAATTCAGGAGAGCTTTTGTCCATCTTGTAAATTTCAAGGGAGGGCTTTTGTCGGCCCGAACATTTTCACGGGATGGCTTTTGTCCGCCCTGTCATTTTCATAGGAGGGCTTTTGTCCGTTCTATTATTGTCACGGGAGGGCTTTTGTCCGCCTTGTCATTTTTGGACGGGAGGGCTTATGTCCGTTTCCCCATAGATATAACTATATTTTACACAACCTTAAAATCTAAAACACAAGACAAACTATAATTATTCAGATTTTGTGTATGTAGGTACATTTCTGTTAGTAATGTACGTTTTTTATGTGTGTGTTTTAATGTGTTTTATAAGGTTACCTGTGTCTGCAAATGACCAATCACATGTATCACACGTAAATCTTCTCACCGGTGTGAACTGCCATATGTTTTTTTTTTAAATAACTCCTATAAGCAAATTACTTATGACATATTTCACAGTTAAAAATCTTCTTATTATATAGTGCAGTTCTTTTATTTTGCTTAATATGATTATTTTTTCTAAAAGTTACATGGTCACATATTTCACATTTGTAAATCTCATAACCAGAGTGTACTTTTGCCATATGTGCTTTAAGTCTACTAAACAGTGCAAATAAAAAACCACTTATATCACACTTATGATTCCTCTCACCGATGTGTATACTCATATGTCCTTTCAGACTGTTTTTCCATGCAAATGCATGATCACAAATTTCACATTTATAATTCTTTTCACCGCTGTGTAAAGTCCTATGTCTTTTTAGACTACAACAACTTGATTATCAGTGGTCTCAAATTTGGGGTTAGATAAAGAATAAAACAATGAATTGGAACAGAAACTGGTAGTCTTAAAAGTAGATAAGAGCCATGTTAACATGGCCATCTCCCGCCGAATGTGTTTGCTCATTGGAAGAATATATATGAAGTAGAGCAGAATAATTCAATTTTAAGAGGTCATTTGGTAATGAAAACTGATGGCTGAAGTGAAAATAGATTTGAAAACTATGAGAATATTGATGGCTGAAAATAACAAAGGGCAATAACTGAAAAATAAAGCAGGGTAGGCTATCATTCTTGTGTGCTCCACTCCTCCTCAATGAGATCTATCCACCTATGAAGTTTCAAGTTGATACCTCTAACACCTTTTAAGATAAGCTCGAACAAAAAGTATGAAAAATAACAATATGAAATAATTATTATGATGGGTAGGGTAATCACTGTTGTGCACTGCACACCTCCTGCATGAGTGAGATATATCCACCTATGAAGTTTCATGTTGATATCTCAAAGGCTTTTTGAGTTATGCTCTGGACAAAAATTAAGTTTGAAAACATAACAAAGGGCAATAACTGAAAAATTATGCATGGTAGCGTTATCATTCTTGTGTGATGCACTCTTCCTTAATGAGATCTATCCGACTGTGAAGTTTCAAGTTGATACATCTAACACTTTTTGAGATAAGCTCCGGACAAAAGGTATGAAAACTAACAAAGGGCAATAACTGAAAACATATGCATGGTAGTGTTATCATTCTTGTGCACTGCACTCCTCCCCAATATGATCTATCCACCTACGAAGTTTCAAGTTGATACATCAAGTACTTTTTGAGATATGCTCCAGACAAAAATCTCGGACGGTAGGACGGAAAGACGGAGGGAGACTATTTCTATATCTATTTCTATAAAAGTGGGGTGGTTTTAAATGTAGATCATGTTACCATTTAAATAAAGAACAGAAAATTCAGTTCTTTAAAAATGGTCTTAATAGAGGGGTGGTCTTAAAAATCCAGGGATGTCTTAGGTATGAATTCTACTATTATCTAATTTTGAATAGAAGGAATTAATACACTCTTTAAATTATATAAATATTATTATCAGAACATGATAATACATTTATTTTTAAACTTTACAGTTATAGTGAAAAATTCAAGGGTTATTTCACAGACATGGATACTAATATGTTGTTTATATAATTATCTTTATGTGTAAATAACACACATATACAACTTAATATATCAACTCAATGTTTTTTTGGCTTTAACACATTAATATACATACAATGTTCATCCTCAATACATGTAGTATTAGCGCAGCGTAAGACAAAATAATGCATATTTAAAACATGAGAAAAGCATGATAACAACAATTACTTATTTTGAATTCTAGTAAAACCATGATAAAAACAATTAATTACATATTTAGGACAAGAGTAAACCGTGAGAATAAAGATTTATATTTTGGAGACAAGTAAAACCATGATTATAAAAATTACATATTTTGGACCCCAGTAAATGCATGATAATGAATATTACATATTTTGAGCATGTGTTAACCATGATAATTACAATTATAGATACAGTTACTGTCCATGGTGTTCATATGAATAGATGTGGAAAAACAGATAATTGAATAGGTACTATCTTTAGTATACAAATCACACTGTATAGGTACTCATCTTTGGTTTACAAATTATACTTCCGTGGTTAAGGTCGTTAACTTCAAACCACTTGCCCCTTACTGCTGTGGGTTCGAATCCCAACAGGGACTTTGGATTCTTTCATGTGAGGAAGCTATCAAGCTACCTTACGGAACGTCGGTGGTTCGACTCGGGTGCACGTTCGTGCCTGAAATAATGTACGGAAGGGCATCTGAGGTCTTCCTTAATCACATAGGAACTCGAGACCGGGAACGGGTTTTTAAAAACGTTTCTGCTACATCTAAATATCTTAAAGTATTATCCAAGTATATGGCCTCAAAAATATATATTATCAATTGAATCCAATTCGTCTCTTTTAAAACTGGTCAATTTTTACGGTATTATAAAAAAGACAAGGAGTGCCATCCGCCATTCGCCGCAACGTTTTCGGCACGAGTTTTTCCCCTTTGGCTACAATTGATTACTATTTTTTCAGAATTTTGTTCCCGTTATTTTTGTCAACTATCAGGTATCAGCCGGATATAACGTTCAAGGTTTATTGATTACACGAGTTGACATGTATAGGCGGCATTATAACTGGCGTATTCGTGTTTTGATTTGTAAACATGGAGAAAACAGACACTTCAGTAATATGGTCCAACTGATTTTGACTAACTGAAAAAATGAATATTAAAACATGATCCATAGATAAATATTTTAGCAACTCATCTGGTATTCGTTACTAGAAAATGTGAAAGTTTTCCATGTATTGAGTGACATAAAGAGAGTAATGGAAAAATTAAAACAAAAAATCAAGCATATCAAGGGATCCAACTTAAGCCGAACGTTGCGGTAAATGGCGGATGTCACTCCTTTTCTTTTTTCAATATACCGTAAAATTGACTGATTTTTAAATCAGCAGATTATATTAAATTGAGATTAGATAATTAAAGACCACCCGCCTGCATAATATGAAAATATATTCAAAGGTCGGACAAACAATATGTAAAGCCGGTAAGGATTCGGATTTATGCACCGCAATATGTGGTCCTGTTCCAGAGTTCCTATGCCTTAAAAGCTGGAACATTGCGATATGACCTATACTGTGTTGGTGTGACGTAAAACCCAATCAAACAAACAAAAAAACAAGTCATACTATTAACTAATACAAATGGAAAAACCAGGAAATTGTGACACAATAAGAGAGGTTAAAAAAAGTACAAATGTATACACAGTATATAAAGTAATATTTACATTTGTATGCAAGAAATCGCCACTAAATATCTATAAATCTTCAAACCAAACACAAAACAGAAGAATGTTAAATTCAAATTCAACAGTTTTAAGTACTGTACATAATTTGTGTAACCTGTTTTTTTCCTTCTTTTTATTTGCTGTGTCATTATGTCTTCCGGTCTCAGCAGTATACCAGAGTTAATAGCATTTCATACGATATGCATGATAGATAAAGTGCTAAAATGGTTTGCATACATTTTTGTCTACTTAAATGTGTATCTCAACGTGCGATTCAAGATCTTTTTTCTTTAAAAATGATTTATCACATGTATCACAATTATAAAGTTTCTCTTTTTTGTGCCTTCTCGTATGTTGTTTCATCTCACAACTGTTGGAGCACTTGAAGATGCAATATTTGCATTTATATATAATTTTATTAGTATGGATATTCATATGCCTATATCGGCTTTGACGGACCCTTAAAAGAGATCGATCCTTCACGTCAGTGTGTATAGTCATATGTCTTTTAAGATTACTGCTCCGAGAAAATGAACTATGACAGATTTCACATTCATGATTCTTCTCACCAGTGTGTATTGTCATATGTTTTTTAAGATCTCCACTACGAGAAAATGAATTATGGCATATTTCACATTTATGATTCTTCTCACCAGTGTGTATTGTCATATGTTTTTTAAGAATCTCCACTTCGAGCAAAAATGAATTATGGCATATTTCACATTTATTGATTCTTCTCACCAGTGTGTATTGTCATATGATTTTTAAGAGAACTGCTATGAGAAAATGAACGGTGACACATTTCACATTTATGATTCTTCTCACCAGTGTGTAATTGTCATATGTTGTTTAAGATTTACTGCTATTAGAAAATGAATTTATGACATATTTCACATTTATGATTCTTCTCACCAGTGTGTATTGTCATATGTTGTTTAAGATTACTGCTCTGAGAAAATGAACTATGACAGATTTCACATTCATGATTCTTCTCACCAGTGTGTATTGTCATATGTTTTTTAAGATCTCCACTTCGAGCAAATTGAATTATGGCATATTTCCATATGATTTCTCTCACCCTGTGCTGTATTGTCATATGATTTTTTAAGAGAACTGCTATGAGAAAATGAACGGTGGACACATTTCACATTTATTGATTCTTCTCACGTGCAACTGTTAGTATTGTCATCATGTTGTTTAAGATTACTGCTATTAGAAAATAATGTATGAATATTTCACATTTATGATTCTTTCTCACCAGGTGTGAATTGTCATATGTTGTTTAAGAGAAGCCCTCATGAGAAAATAACGATGGCATAATTTCACATTCATGATATCTTCTCTACCAGTATGTATTGTCAATATGTTTTTTAAGATTACTTGCTCTGAGAAAATGAACGGTGACATATTACACATATAAGATATGATTCTTCTCACCAGTGTGTATTTCATATGTCTTTTAAGCTCTCACTTCGGCAAAATGAATTATGACATATTTTCACATTTATGATGTCTTCTCACCAGTGTGTATTGTCATATGTTTTTTTAAGATCTTCCACTTCGAGAAAATGAAACTATGACAGATTTCACATTTCATGATTCTTCTCAACCAGTGTGTATTGTCATGATGTTGTTTAAAGATTACTGCTATTATTGAAAATGAATTTATGACAATAATTCAACATTTATGTTTCTTCTCACCAGTGTGAATTCGTCATATGTTGTTTAAGAGAAAGCCCTCTGAGAGAAATAAAAACGATGGCATATTTCACATTCATGATTCTTCTCACCAGTGTGTATTGTCATATGTTGTTTAAGAGAAGCCCTCTTGAGAAAATGAACGCTGGCCATATTTTACATTCATGATCTTCTCACCAGTATGTATTGTCATATGTGTTTTAAGTGACTACTTCGATTTAAATGAACGGTGACATATTGCACATTGATATTTCTCTCACCAGTGATGTATTGTCATATGTGTTTTAAGATTACAACTTTGTGGAAAAATGAACTGAGTGACAAAGTTCAACATTTATAATTCTTCTCAACAGTATGTATTTTGCATGTGCGTTTTAAAGACTTCTTCTGTGCAAAGTGGAATATTCACACGATTTCACATTCACAATTCTTTTTGGCACCAGTGTATTTTTTTCATGTGATTTTTAGATGACATTTGTGTACACATATTTCACATTCATGATTCAATATCTTCAGTGTGTATTGTTCTTTTGTGTTTTAGGATGACTACTTTGCGAAAACGAACGGTGGCATATTTGCATTTTTCATAATTTCCTTTTACCAGTGTGAATGTCAATATTTCATGTGTTTTCAGACTATACTATCCGCAAGTAAGCAACACATATTTATGCATCTGAAATTTTCCTCAGTAGTCAACATTGTATATATATACTTAAAGATTGAATCTAAAAGAAAATGATTTAAAACACACTGACACACAGTTTTGACAAGTGTATTTTGAGGTTACTAATTTTTCTACAATGATTGATAAATAATATCTTCATAACTCATTAACTGTGAGTTCGCAAAGTTTTCAATACAGGAATATTCCACAAAACCAAACTTTAACTCACTGGTATGTAAAAATGATGTTTCCAGTACACTAAGAAAATCACGAAGGAAAATAAATGATCACATGTTGCAAAGCAAATAGTTTTCTTTCAAGACTGGTTTCACACATGCTTCTACAAATCACAACTATTTCTCCACACACACATATTGTATCTGTACCTCTGTTCAAGAGATGTTTTGTTGTTGGCTTTTCTTTGCTTGTACCACGTGCCTTTGTCAAACTAGTGTTAAAAAGAAAGAAAGGAATTCAAGCAACTGTTAGTAAAAGTAAACATTTGTAATAAAATCCTTTTCAATACCTTTATAAAAAAGTGCATTTAATAAATCTCATAAAAACAGAAATAAAGCGACATTTTTATTATTTAATGCGTTTCCATATTCAACTCTAAGATCTTAATTTTGGTGTCAAAACGACAACCAAAGCATAAAAACCTGAAACCTCATTGTGGCTAAATCGAAGAACAATTTATTGTTTGCATGAGAAACTCTGTCTTCTGATCACCCATACATTAATGTTAAACAAACAAACATGGGCATATTAGGAAAGCAATATAATTAAACAGTATAAATCTCGCATTGGTAACCGGATGTTTTAATTAGAAATTTATCTTTTTTTATGAGATATTTACTAATGCACCGTGTTGAAGCTTAAAAACTAGTTAGTGTGTTTTGCACAAAAAGTCTTCATTTACATTTTGTATTTTTGCTTGTTGTATAATAAAAGCAAACAATCCTAAACCAAATAATGGTGATAAGTCAAATAAAGAGTATATCTCTCTTTTATATCATTCATAATAAATATAAATATATGAGTTTATTTGAATGTTAATATCCTGTTCCAGATAAACTCATCATTGAATTCAAATACTGTATAAGTACTTTTTCTGTGAGAACTTTATTTCTGGTATTTCTGCGGTTCATAACAACACCGCAGATTTAAAAACAGCAGAAAATTAAGCCTTTCCCTATGTACATGTCGGAATGTTTCAACTATCGGTATTGTTTACTTACTTTACCCTATCTCCTTACGAATAACGGTATTGCGATTTTTTCTTTATTAAATCTTTATTTATTATTTGTCGTGAATAAAAGATTAGAAGATATCATTTTCTCTGCACATGCACTTTATACCGTTGTTTATACGACTGTTTTAACTTTCTCATTTTAAAATATATAATAACGATATATATTATATATTAAACGATATCATTATCAAAGACTTGATGCATTGATGTCAAATAAAAGTAAAAAATATATGTTTAATCTAGCAAAGTATATAAAAGAAGCATTGTGTTTAACATCAAAATACCCTTGAAAGTTTACCTGTCTTCTGATCGTATATATGTTCAGCATTATTTGTCATATTTTTTATGTATATAATAGGTCTTTTTTTTTGTTTGTTTGTAAAATGGCCAAAGGCAAATGTATTTTTGTTTGTTTTTTGTTTTGTTTTGGGTTTTACGTCACATCGACACAGTAGAGGTCATATCGCGACGTTCCAGCTTTACTGGGGAGGAAGACCTCAGGTGCCCTTCCGTGCATTATTTCAGGCACGAACAAAGGCAAATGTATTGCTGACTGCCAATAAATAAATGAATGAAATAAATGACTGAATGATAAAACAATGACACATGTTTGTTAGTACCATAAAAAACTGCAATAAACATACTCTTTTGTACTTGTACAAATCCTGTGTCTATGTGCGATTTTGTCATTGTTTATTTTTTCACACTCTACCTGTACTTTGTCGACTTAAAAAAAAATGAGAGACATTCTCTTATTCAAATTGTGTTTGAATGTAAACTGTTGTTGTCTTATGTTTATTTAACTTGTAGTTGTACATGTTTCTACCCAAACATGAACATTATGTGACGAGACACATTATAAGTTTGTCAGAAGTAATGGAACGTCAACCAAATCTTGAAATGTTGCCTGTTTTATTGGTTGATTTTGTATAAATATCCAAATTAAAATGCACAGAATTAAATAGCACAATGCGAAAAATGTTAACACCACAGAAATAAGATACACAAAAAATTTAAAACCCATATTTAACAAAATCACAGAATATTAAGTCCGCAGGAATAAGTTACTTTATATGTACATCCATAGCTCACTATTAATATGCCTGGTCTGAAAAATGGCCACCATCAATATTGTCAAAATGTCAACAACAAGACTATAAGAGCAAACTTCTAGATTTATCTTTAATCTTTTTGTTTATGGCATATAATAAACAATCTAAAGAAAAATAGCATCATTATTTTTCTAGAATATGGATTTTTAATGTCATAAGTTTCACAGCCTGTTTAAAGAACTGGGGAAAGATCTTATTAATACATATACATCATGACTCACTGCAGTGATTCAGATAGGATCTTTAGATAATTTTTATTCTATCTCTAGATAAGAAATGTAAAACGGTGGACTGGTATTCTGTTATCCTTTTCAGGGTATCAAGCGTATTGCTGAATGACAAAGATAATACACTGAGAGTTCAATACAGTTCATTTATGTAATTCGATTGCATTGTTTGCATTCACGTGAAACTAAAAAGATAAAAATTCATGAATTTGAAAATCTAGCTAATTGCCATTTTCCCGGTAACTTTCTGTATACGTACAACTCTGGGGAATCCATCTAAAGGGCATGTACATGTAGTAACAATCTGTATGTTTTTTTGGTATTTTTTTTTGGATTAAACTAAAGTGTAATAAAACAATATTTCTGGAGTAAGAAAATAATAAAATATTCACTGTATGAATAATTCAATACAAAACAAAAAATAAATACAAAAAGTTTCTGCCAGAAATATCTCTATCTTTTATGGCACATCTACATGTATGTAACAACGACTCTTTTTAATTCTACAGAATTTTTTATCATACTACTGTTCTGAGTATAGAAAACTTTTTTTTGGAAAATGTGCGATAGATAGTTACAGGAACATCAATAAATTTCAAACACATCAAGAAAAAAATGAAAATATCACTTAAATAGTGTTATGTACTTCACCACAGAGCTAAATCCGTACTTGTAACGTACCGAAAAATGGTGTTTAGCTAGGTTTTCGAAAGGTCATTTGTTCAATCGAATTTTGAGACTTAAAATATCAAACAAATTGGTTAAAAAAAAACAGCAATACACTACTTCACAGACAAATGTTATCAAAAGACAATAAAATAGACAACAATTCTGTATTACAAAAACCTATTTCGCCAATTTTTAAGACTAAAAAAACTCTTTTTCCCAACAATCGTTTACAAATGGTGCAAAATTTTCAAAGGAGACAATCACGTCCAAACTAAATTTTTTATGACTCATACATTATCGATTCGTAACCGAAAACCACCACAACGGCATCAACAGAGACTATAATTTTAAAGTTATGGAAGATGGGGTGAGAGTGATTTTCTTCGAACTACCGTGTAATATTCGTTACTTTGTATAGACAATAGTCCATAATATTCTAATGACATCTAAGCCATTGTATAAACAACTAACCACAATGTGTGTCTTGACTGTTTAATCACAGGAACTTGAAATTCTATCAATATTAATGATAATATCCGAAATATACCCCCTATAGAGTATAAATATTTATGTTTTATAGGGGGCTATATTTTGGATATTATCATCTAATATCACTGATTTATATTACAAGGATCGGACACTTTCGTTTAGCTTAAAGTCCCGTTGAGCGCATGCGCGGAATCGGATAAAGGTTTAAGACAGAATGAGATGGCGGAACGTGCGGAGTACGAAATATGACAGATTTTCACCGGAGTATGTGGTGTTATTGGCAGCTTTGTGAAAAATTATACACATAGGAATGTATTGATACAGTATTATTTTGTGTCGCTGAAATATTTTTATATGAAAATATGCTGATAGAAACGCTGCAACGCTTAGTTAAAAAGTACCGAATTAAAAAAATATTTCGCCTATTGTTAAGGCATACTCTCTACACTTCGCCGCCCTTTTACTTCAAGCACGAATTATTACCGCGATTCAGAATAAGATAAGTAATAGAAAGAGCACCCGAAACACGAGGTTATCTGATTTGTACGAGGGGCGTAGCCCCCGAGTATTAATCAGGATACCGAGTGTTTTGGTGTTCTTTCTCTTTTGTATCAGAGTCAAACATAAAAACACGTTTTCCCTGTTGTCACAATATGAAACCCCGGCAAAAATGAACCAATGAACGAACATCTGAATATGATATTTCTGTCGCTTTCCGTTTCTCTGCCGTCACAATATGTATACGTAAAACCCCAGCAAAAATAAGCAAATCAATGGGCATGCTCTGGAGTGCGGGTAACTAATACCCGCACTCCAGTTAACGCACTGTGCATGTATATGTATACGATTTAACCCCGACACATTTTAAACAGAAAGGTCTCCAAACTATGATACAATTATTTTTTACATGGTTTAATGATGGCATTGCAAAAAAAATGTTTCTTGATTGCCCTAAAAAACCTTTAAAAAATTTCATGTTTGAAATGTGTCTTCATTTCTGTGAATTATTTCCAAATTATTTGTACATTTTTTATTTGATTACCTGTATATTAGTATAAATATAGTAAAATAATATCTACTAATAAGTGTATTAAATATATTTTCAGATCATTCTAGACAAGCATTCATATATAGATGAATTAATTAGATTGGCAAGGAAGAAACTTTTATTGGCATAGAGAACAGCTGTTTTATAATATTATTTTTGAAACATAATTTTTTCATAGATAGATAGTTTTATTCTGGTAAAAAATACATGTCAAAAAACAACTACAAATTCAATGCCAACATCAAGAGATCCATGTAAACATGAAAGTGCATGTGTTTTGATGCCATATATTCAATACCAAGGATGACACAAAAAAGAAGGCATAAGCCGACTTATTTCCATTGTGGTCCTTGTATTGTTTTGCATTGCTCACGTGAAATCTTAAAAGATAAAATTCACGAATTCGAAAATCTTACTAAACACTGTTTTCCGGTACTTTCTGTACACATACAACTCTGGAGAATCCACCTACAGAGGCATGTAGTAACAATCTGTATGTTTTTTGTATTTTTTGGGATAAAATTAAAGTGTAACAAAAACAATTATTTCTGAGTAAGAAAATAATTAAATATCACTGTATGAATAATTCAATACAAAATAATAAAGTAAATACAAAATTTTCTGCAGAAAATATCTCAATCTATTATGGCAGATGCAACAAAGACTGTTTTAATTCTACAGATTTTATTATTTCTTGGAAAATTTGCGATAGATAGTACAGGAACATTAATAAATTTCAAACACATCAAGTTTTTTTTCCACCGTAAACGGTAAAATAATGATAGGAAAATGGAAACATCACATAATAGTTTTATGTACTTCATAGAACATTTAATTCATGCAATCATTTAACAGATAAGAAGTACATGAGTGTAAGACAAACATAAATTAATATTTGCATTGTTCTACGTTCTAACGAATAAGTTGTTATTATGACCTTCTCCTGTAAAGTCATAATTATATTGTGATAATGTTTTTATTTTAACATATACACTGTTCGTTATCTTGTAAATATGCTGTATTATGTCATCATGGGCTTATAATCCTTTCTGATTGAAATAAAATGTCTGTCTGTCTGTCTTCATTGGGTGTAATTCTCAAGAGCTAAATCCGTAACGTACCGGAAAACGGTGTTTAGCTAGGTTTTGGAAAATGTCAATACGATCGAATTCTAAGACCTAAACTATCAAACAAATTGGTTCAAAAAGCAGCAATACAATACTTCACCAAAAAAAAATCATCAAAAGACAACAAAATAGACAACAATTATGCATAACAAACCTCCTTGCCAAAATTTGAGACTAAAATACTCTTCTTTCCATCGTTACAAATGGTGCAAAATTTTCAAAGGGAGTGAATCCTGGATAAACTAAATATGATTCATACATAACCGATTCGTACCGAAACCACCACAACGGCATCAACAGCGACTATAAAGTTCTGGAAGCCATGGTTGAGAGTGATTTCGTCGAACTACCGGTTCGGCAAACTAATTTTATATATTACACATTAAGTGAAACCTGTAAAATATGAAAGCATTTTTTTTATTTATTTATTATGTCAAACTACCCTGTAAACATGCAGTGGTTGGGCCAACCGCGGAAAATCGCCAAAGGAAAATCGTTGTTGGGCCACGATTGGCCCAACAATAATTAACATGTACTATAAATGCAGTTGTTGGCCCAACGTCGAACCAACCATTAGTTAACGCCAGCGACATTTCTGCATTGGCCCAATAACGATAAATATGTACTTTAAAACAGATGTTGGGCCAACGTTTGACCAACGATACATTTTCGTCAAATATATTACTGCACCTGACCCAAATTTTTTTTTAAACACATATATGCATGTAGATATTTTATACAATTATCTAATTTTGAATAGAAGGAATTAATACAATCTTTAAATTATATAAATATTATTATCAGAACATGATAATACATTTATTTTTAAAGTTTACAGTTATAGTGAAAAATTCAAGGGTTATTTCATAGACATGGATACTAATATGTTGTTCATATAATTATCTTTATGTGTAAATAACACACATATATAATTATACAACTTATAAATTCAATTCAATGTTTTTTTGGCTTTAACAAATAACATACATACAATGTTCATCCTCAATACATGTAGTATTAGCGCAGCATAAGACAAAATAATGCATATTTAAAACATGAGAAAAGCATGATAATAACAATTACATATTTTGAATTCTAGTAAAACCATGATAAAAACAATTAATTACATATTTAGGACACGAGTAAACCGTGAGAATAAAGATTTATATTTTGGAGACAAGTAAAACCATGATAATAACAATTACATATTTTGGACCCCAATAAATCCATGATAATAAATATTACATATTTTGAACATGTGTTAACCATGATAATTACAATTATAGATACAGTTACTGTCCATGGTGTTCATATTGGTGTTGATAATTGAATAGGTACTATCTTTGGTATACAAATCACACTGTATAGGTACTCATCTTTGGTTTACAAATTATACTTCCGTGGTTAAGGTCGTTAACTTCAAACTACTTGCCCCTCACCGCTGTGGGTTCGAATCCCAACAGGGACTTTGGATACTTTAATGTGAGGAAGCTATCAAGCTAGCTTACGGGACGTCGGTGGTTCGACTCGGGTGCCCGTTCGTGCCTGAAATAATGCACGGAAAGGCACCTGAGGTCTTCCTTAATCACATAGGAACTCGAGACCGGGACCGCAGATTGCGGCGCACATTTTCGATCGTGTAACGGTTTTTAAAAACGTTTCTGCTACATCTAAATATCTTAAAGTATTATCCGAGTATATGGCCTCAAAAAATATATTATCAATTGAATCCAATTCGTCTCTTTTAAAACTGGTCAATTTTTACGGTATTATAAACAAGAGCTGTCCGTAAGACAGCGCGCTCGACTTTTTTAGTGCTTGCCTATAATACAAAACATTGACAGTTAAGGGCCATAATTCAAATAAAATCTTTGACAGAATTACCTTCTCCTGGACATGTTTGGGAATCATGATTGTAAACAAGTATTTCAACTTTCAAATTAATATCTCAAACAGTTCAGTCAAAAAGTGGACTGGTACTAAAAACTTAACCAAGATTCTAAGTCGAATAAAAGGGCCTTAATTTTTAAAACAAATCCTTGACAGAGTTACCTTCTCTTGCGTACAGATGGGGGTAATGATGTGAAATAGCATTAAAAAGTTTCAAAGCAATATCTCAAAGGGTTAAGGCAATAAGTGGATTTTACCCATATTCAATGTATTTTCTAAGTCAAAAAGGGGCATAATTCTGTCAAAAAACCTTGACAGAGTTATGTCCTCTTGTCTGTTGATGAAGGTCGTGATGGTAAACAAGTATGGTCAGTTTCAAAGCAATACCTCCAATGGTTTTTGAAATAAAGTGAGGTGGTACAAAAAACTTAACCAAGCTCAATACACTTTCTAAGTCAAAAAAGGGCCATAATTCTGTCAAAAACCTTGACAGAGTTATGTACTCTTGTCTGTAGATGGAGGTTATGATGGTGAACAAGTATGGTAAGTTTCAAAGCCATACTTGTAATACTTCTGAAATAAAGTGGGGTGGTACGAAAAACTTAACCAAGGTGTGACGCCAACGCTAACGCCGACGCCGACGCCGGGGCGAGTAGGATAGCTCCCCTTTTCATAGAAAAGTCGAGCTAAAAAGACAAGGAGTGTCATCCGTCATTCGCCGCAACGTTTTCGGCATGAGTTTTTCCCCTTTGGCTACAATTGATTACTTTTTTTTCAGAATTTTGTTCCCGTTATTTTTGTCAACTATCAGGTATCAGCCGGATATAACGTTCACGGTATATTGATTACACGTGTTGACATGTATAAGCGGCATTATAACGGGCGTATTCGTGTTTTGATTTGTAAACATGGAGAAAACAGACACTTCAGTAATATGGTCCAACTGATTTTGCCTAACTGAAAAAATGAATATTAAAACATGATCCATAGATAAATATTTTAGGCACTCATCTGGTATTCGTTACTAGAAAATGTGAAAGTTTTCCATGTATTGAGTGACATAAAGAGAGTAATATAAAAATTAAAACAAAAAATCAAGCATATCAAGGGGGATAACTTACGCCGAACGTTGCGGTAAATGGCGGATGTCACTCCTTTTCTTTTTTCAATATACCGTAAAATTGACTGATTTTTAAATTAGCAGATTATATTAAATTGAGATTAGATAATTAAAGACCACCCGCCTGCATAATATGAAAATATATTCAAAGGTCGGACAAACAATATGTTAAACCGGTAAGGATTCGGATTTATGCACCGCAATATGTGGTCCTGTTCTAGAGTTCCTATGTCTTAATCAGTAAAGCTGGAACATCGCGATATGACCTATACTGTGTTGGTGTGACGTAAAACCCAATCAAATGAACAAAAAAACAATTCATACTATTAACTAATACAAATGGAAAAACCAGGAAATTGTGACACAATAAGAGAGGTTAAAAAAAGTATACACAGTATATAAAGTAATATTTACATTTGTATGCAAGAAATCGCCACTAAATATCTATATGGTAAATCTTCAAACCAAACACAAAACAGAAGAATGTTAAATTCAAATTCAACAGTTTTTAGTACTGTACATAATTTGTGTAACCTGTTTTTTCCTTCTTTTTTTGCTGTGTCATTATATGTCTTCCGGTCTCAGCAGTATACCAGAGTTAATAGCATTTCATACAATATGCATGATAAATAAAGTGCTAAAATGGTTTGCATACATTTTTGTCTACTTAAATGTGCATCTCAACGTGCGATTCAAGATCTTTTTTCTTTAAAAATGATTTATAACATGTATCACATTTATAAAGTTTCCCTTTTTTGTGCCTTCTCGTATGTTGTTTCATCTCACAACTGTTGGAGCACTTGAAGATGCAATATTTGCATTTATATATAATTTTATTAGTATGGATATTCATATGCCTATATCGGCTTTGACGACCCTTAAAAGATCGATCGTTAACGTCAGTGTGTATAGTCATATGTCTTTTAAGATTACTGCTCTGAGAAAATGAACTATGACAGATTTCACATTTATGATTCTTCTCACCAGTGTGTATTGTCATATGTTTTTTAAGATCTCCACTTCGAGCAAATGAATTATGGCATATTTCACATTTATGATTCTTCTCACCAGTGTGTATTGTCATATGATTTTTAAGAGAACTGCTATGAGAAAATGAACGGTGACATATTTCACATTTATGATTCTTCTCACCAGTGTGTATTTTCATATGTTGTTTAAGATTACTGCTATAAGAAAATGAATTATGACATATTTCACATTTATGATTCTTCTCACCATTGTGAATTGTCATATGTTGTTTAAGAGAAGCCCTCTGAGAAAATAAACGATGGCATATTTCACATTCATGATTCTTCTCACCAGTATGTATTGTCATATGCTTTTTAAGATTACTGCTATGAGAAAATGAACGTCGACATATTTCACATTTATGATTCTTCTCACCAGTGTGTATTGTCATATGTCTTTTAAGCTCTCCACTTCGAGAAAATGAATTATGACATATTTCACATTTATGATTCTTCTCACCAGTGTGTATTGTCATGTTTTTTAAGATCTCCACTTCGAGAAAATGAACGTAGACATATTTCACACTTATGATTCTTCTCACCAGTGTGTATTGTCAGATGTTGTTTAAGATTACTGCTATTAGAAAATGAATTATGACATATTTCACATTTATGATTCTTCTCACCAGTATGAATTGTCATATGTTGTTTAAGAGAAGCCCTCTGAGAAAATAAACGATGGCATATTTCACATTCATGATTCTTCTCACCAGTGTGTATTGTCATATGTTGTTTAAGAGAAGCCCTCTGAGAAAATGAACGCTGGCATATTTTACATTCATGATTCTTCTCACCAGTATGTATTGTCATATGTGTTTTAAGATGACTACTTCGAGTAAATGAACGGTGACATATTGCACATTGATAATTTCTCTCACCAGTGTGTATTGTCATATGTGTTTTAAGATTACAACTTTGTGAAAATGAACGGTGACAAAGTTCACATTTATAATTCTTCTCAACAGTATGTATTTGCATGTGCGTTTTAAGACTACTTCTGTCCAAAGTGAAATATTCACACATTTCACTTTCACAATTCTTTTCACCCGTGTTTTTTTTTTCATGTGATTTTTAAGATGACATTTGTGTACACATATTTCACATTCATGATTCATATCTTCAGTGTGTATTGTTCTTTGTGCTTTAAGATGACTACTTTGCGAAAATGAACGGTGCATTTTCATAATTCCTTTTACCAGTGTGAATTGTCATATGTGTTTTCAGACTACTACTATCCGCAAGTAAGCAATCACATATTTTGCATCTGAAATTTTCCTCAGTAGTCAACATTGTTATATATACTTAAAGATTGAATCTAAAAGAAAATGATTTAAAACACACTGACACACAGTATTGACAAGTGTATTTTGAGGTTACTAATTTTCTACAATGATTGATAAAATAATATCTTCATAACTGTGAGTTCGCATTTTCCAATACAGGAATATTCACAAACAAAACTTTAACTCACTGGTTTGTAAAAAAAATGATGATTCAGCTCACGAAGGAAAATAAATGATCACATGTTGCAAAGCAATAGTTTTCTTTCAAGAGTGGTTTCACACATGCTTCTACAAATCACAACATATTTCTTCACACACACATATTGTATCTGTACCTCTGTTCAACAGTGTTTTTGTTGTTGTTGTTGTTGCTTTCTACTGGTACTTCTTGCTTGTAACTATTTAGATAAAAAGAAAGGAACAAGCAACTGTTAGTAAACATTTGTAAAAGTATATATTTACTGGATGGTTTAATACAAATTTAATCTTTTTTATGAGATTATTACTAGTAAATGCACTGTAAAGTTTAAACAGTTAGTGTGTTTGCACAAAAAATCTCATACATTTGTATTTGCTGTGTAATAATAAACAGTAACAATCCTTACAAAATAATGGTGATAAGTCAAATAAAGAGTTATCTCTCTTTTATATCATTCATAATAAATATACATATAGGTCAGGGTATCGTATTGTAACACGGCCAGCGATTGGCTGAAAAAAAGTGCAGGGAAAACCGTATGATTCAGTTTATACATGAGGCGATTGGATGAAAGTGGGGTATTTTTAAGTATAAAAACTAATTTAAAAAGTAACACTACAATGTTTTCTGAAGAAAATGAAATATTTCATGAGTCTCTGTGATAATTTTGACTTGGATATTTGCATTTATAAAAAGTGTATGTCAGTCCTGTGATCAGCAGAAAATTTCAATGAAATGGGGGGTAATCCTCTTTGAAGTCATTTTGCAAAAAATTTGGTTGGCTACCCCTATATAACTGGAACATTTTTATGTGTCAGGCATTTCATTCTGCTAGAAAAAATACCTCTTTAGCATGAAAACTGAATTTTAAGGTAGGATAAGGGACCATTTCTTATAATGTAAATCTATGGAAATATCAATGTGAGTGTCTGACCTAAAGAGTTGGAAATTGGAACTGTCATAATTCACAGTAGTACTTTGTCTTCATTGATTACATCATGAAAAGCTGATATTTTGGAAGAATGGATGTATACAGCCTGTCTAGGTATGAAATTTCATTATTTCAGTGCAACTGTTGGTGTTTACAGCAGATAATGTGCCAAAGGGGTCAATCTACAAGCATTGTTTACATATGAACAAGAGTATTAGTGTTACATAAGAGTTAATAATGGTTTATATTTTCTTTGAACAGTGAATTTGAGTGATAATCAATTGGTGATATGTTGATGATGAATAATGTAGACCTTGGTCATTAAAAATATTTTTTCAGATTTCAAAGAAATGCTGTACATTGGCTATACACATGCCAGGTTTGAAGACTTGATAACTTGACAAGACCTGATGTAAGCACATTGGCCACTTTTGATGGGTGTTGCAGGTATATCATTACAAATGCATATTGTCGGGTTCAAAACTGATATATAATAATTAAAAAAGTTTGAGTGCTGTTTCGATTAACTTTTCCACTTTATTTAGGGGCGGAAGTTTCTTCGCTCGGCACTAATTTTTACCATTTTGCTCAAATATTTAAATAGAATGTCACAAATAAATTGCTTCTTTGTCTGTTTCCTATATAAGAATGTTTTGTGTTTCATTTCCAGGCATAGATAGCATTAAAGCTTCAAATAAATAGCATTTTAAGGCTTCTGTCTTAAAATTTACTTGGTTTGAGGGCATGAATATAAACACATACTTAGAAATTGAAATCCATTGAACAATGTAGCATAATTCAGTTAGGTTGCCTCTGAATAGCCTCTTATTATGTGGTTAAGATGCAAAATAGTGATAAGAATTTATTGTTTTCTATTTGGTAATACATATTTACACACTCACAATTGTATAATGCCATAGTTTTTAGACTTTATGTCTGTTTAATGCATAATTGAATGTGCATCATAATGGCCAAGGGTAGAATTATTTTGTAGAAAAGTTTTATTGATAAGTAAAAGTTGATCTACTTTTTCACAATCATATCAGGCACAATTATAACACAACTTTAGTGTCTGTGATGTGTCTATAAACAGAAAAGGCACTTATTCTGGTAGAGAAATGTATAAAAAGGGTGTGATTATGCATAACTTCAGTGAATTACCTCCCTTTATTTATTGAGAAACTTAGATAAGTGCATAAATTCTAGTTTCTGGCTACCTAAATGAGAAAAAAATACACATTACTGTCCATTCCAAGTACATTTTGGTCTGAAGAGGTGATTTACATGTTAAAACACCTGAAAAAAGGTTTCAATTGTCATATTTGACTCCAAATGAATGCAAAAATGACCAAAAAATGGGTGTAGAAGTCAAATTTTAGGCTTTTACTGTGCTGTTAAATCCAGAGGAACTTGGTTTTTCCATATATTGCATTTCTTTATATCCATGTAAGAGAGAGACAAAAAATATAAAAAGAATTTTGGCATTTTATTGACATTTAGGCTTGTATTTCAGACTATATATGCAAATATTTGGAGTAGAAAAATATAGCAGGGCAGTTTTGAAATACCTAGTTACACCCAAAATGTTGCTATGTGTGTACAAATAATGTGTAATCCATAATCAGGTCATTATACAGTAGTTATTAAGTATGTTTGCTAAGCTAAATCTTCATTCAGGAAGTCTATTGGTAATAAAATGTTGAAATTTGGGTGAAAAGTCACTTATTTTGATATGGGTGGGGTGATAAAATTGCTCCCTGCTGCATCCTTTTGCTACAAAATTAGTATTTTGAAGCACTTCTGTAATTAGAACAGTGTAGTTTTGCTATCTGTGTGATTTTATGGAAGTTGTTACAAAATTGGCTTCAGAATAATGAGTTAAGTATAAAAATCACATGCTAAAATTCATTTTCAGAATATCCGGAATACGGCGTAACGGCGCTTGTTGCAAAAAAGGGAACTTCAAAGTTTTAAATGACTTAAGGGTGGTGAAAATGCATCCACATTATTGGTAAATGTATATGCAACTTCATTTATTATTAGATTTTAGAATGCTAAACATTTAATATTCCCTTTAGGTCAGGGTACCGTATTGTAACAGGGCCAGCGATTGGCTGAAAAAAAGTGCAGGGAAAACCGTATGATTCAGTTTATACATGAGGCGATTGGATGAAAGTGGGGTATTTTTAAGTATAAAAACAAATTTAAAAAGTAACACTACAATGTTTTCTGAAGAAAATGAAATATTTCATGAGTCTCTGTGATAATTTTGACTTGGATATTTGCATTTATAAAAAGTGTATGTCAGTCCTGTGATCAGCAGAAAATTTCAATGAAATGGGGGGTAATCCTCTTTGAAGTCATTTTGCAAAAAATTTGGTTGGCTACCCCTATATAACAGGAACATTTTTATGTGTCAGGCATTTCATTCTGCTAGAAAAAATACCTCTTTAGCATGAAAACTGAATTTTAAGGTAGGATAAGGGACCATTTCTTATAATGTAAGTCTATGGAAATATCAATGTGAGTGTCTGACCTATATGAGTTTATTTGACAGATTATACCCTGTACCAAATAAACACGTCATGATTCAAATACATGCAAAGATCTTTATACATCTCCCATCATAAATATCACAAATTTTAACAAATTGTTTGTTTTTAATAACTTGTGCCGTAAGATATCTTGAATACTGTATTGTTATTGGCTCTGATTACCAGTATTATGCCTGGTCTGAAAATGGCAACCATCAATCGTCAAAATGTCAACAACAAGACTAAGAGCAAATTTTTAGTTTTATCATTTTTCTTTCTGTTTATGTCATATATTATGCCCAATAAACAAACTAACTTTAAAAGAAATAGCATTATTATTTTTCTAGAAATATGATTTTTATGTCATAAGCCTGATCAGGCATTTTCACAAGCCTGTTTAAAGAACGGGAAAGATGATATTCAATAATATACATCATGACTCACTGCAGTGATTCAGATTGGATCTTCAGACAATTTCTTTTATCTCTAGATTGGAAATGTATACGGTGGACTGGTATTCTGATTCCCTTTCAGGGTATCGAGCTTATGGCTGAATGACAAAGATAATACAATGAGAGTTCAATACAGCTCATTTATGTAATTCGATTGTATTGTTTGCATTGCTCACGTGAAATCTTAAAAGATAAAATTAACGAATTCGAAAATCTAGCTAAACACTGTTTTCCGGTACTTTCTGTACACATACAACTCTGGAGAATCCACCTACAGAGCATGTAGTAACGATCTGTATGTTTTTGGTATTTTTTGGGGATACAATTAAAGTGTAACAAAACAATTATTTCTTTGTAAGAAAATAATTAAATATCACTGTCAGAATAATTCAATACAAAATAATAAAGTAAATACAAAATTTTCTACAGAAAATATCTCTATCTATTATGGCAGATGCAACAAAGACTGTTTCAATTCTACAGATTGTTATCATTTTTGGAAAATTTGCAATAGATAGTACAGGAACATTTATAAATTTCAAACACATCATGTTTTTTCATAGAAAACGGTAAAAAAAATGATAGAAAAAATGGAAACATCACATAATAGTGTTATGTAATTCTACAGATTTTTATTATTTTTTGGAAAAGTTGCGATAGATAGTACAGGAACATTAAAAAATTTCAAACACATCAAGTTTTTTTCCACCGTAAACGGTAAAATAATGATAGAAAAATGGAAACATCACATAATAGTGTTATGTACTTCATTGGGTGTAATTCTCCAGAGCTAAATCCGTAACGTACCGGAAAACGGTGTTTAGCTATGTTTTCGAAAAGGTCAATTGATACGATCGAATTCTAAGACCTAAAATATCAAACAAATTGGTTCAAAAAGGAGCAATACAATATTTCACAAAAATGTCATCAAAAGAAAATAAAATAGACAACAATTCTGCATTACAAACCTCTTGGTCAAAAATTGAGACTAAAAAACTCTTCTTTCCACAAAACGTTGAAACAAACGTTACAAATGGTGCAAAATTTTCAAGGGAGTGAATCATGATAAACTAAATATGATTCATAA